>NC_058411.1:2137953-2184869 GCF_002201575.2 Neomonachus schauinslandi | reverse complement strand
CCAGAGAGAAAGCAGGAACACGCAGCATCCCAGCCAGCCCAGGGGTCAGCAAGGATCCTGCATTTGGGAGGGCGGGCCCCATCCGAGGCAACCAAGTTCCCCCAGACAAAATGATGTCACCTGGACACTTTGTGTTCCATGGGTTTAAAAGAGAAAGGGGCCAAGAGCGGAGCTTGACTCCTGGAGGCATCCTGACACTGTGCTGGGATCATCGGAGCTATTCCCGCTGGGTGAGAGAAGAGCCAAGAGCTCCTTAGCGGGAGGCCTGGGGCCCAGCATTCGGCCTCCCTGCCGCCATATTCCTGGCTCTCCCTTCAACCCTCCCCCGGTACTCTTGGGCCTCCCTCGGATTTCCTCACTGCCCCACAAAGCCCGTCAGCTTCCCTCCAACCTGACGGGGCCCCCGTCCCTTCAACGCCCAAGCAGAGTGAAATTTAAGCAAGTGCTCTCTGGCAGATGCCTGCAAGGTAGACAACACTCCCTGGAGACTTGACCTCGAATGTTCTCTCAGCCCACCTTTTTTCCTCATCCTGCTTTATATTGTACCAAGTGATTTAGGTAAAACGTGTGCCCCTCCCCAGGGTGACGAATTGTTCCAGTTTGCCTGGGACTGAGAGGTTTCCCAGGACAAGGGATTTTTGTCGCTAAAACCAGGGAGGTTCTAAGCAAACTGGGCCGAGGGGTCCCCTGAGCTCCCCATCTGAGCCAGCGATTGTTAGTAGCATGGGTTCTGACTTCCTACACACGAGAACTTTGCTCAGAACCTGCCGCCTGGCAGGCGCAGAATAAAAAGACTACGGTTTCCTTACCATGACTTCTGTTGATGGCCCAGAAGGGCTTGTGGGGATGGCTCCGTGCATGCTTACTGGGCTTCGCTGGACTGGAATGGTTGTGAATTCCATTTCTCAACACATGGGGGTCTCCTTTGCCACTCCTCGGGCCTCACCCCTTCCACAAGGGCAGCTACCCAGGTCTATCCCCTGTCCAAGGGGGCGAGTCTGCTGACCACACAGGTGGCTGTCCCCGGCAAGGTCAGTTGACATTTTTAAGTTGTGAACACATGTCCTGGAGAACCTCATTTTGATAGCACCGCATCGTGATCTCCCTTGAGTGAGATGGGTCACAACCTCACATGCCTTCAATGGCCAGGGAGGGGCTGCAGGGGCTGTACGTTCATGAAAGAGGAAGACATCATTAGTGGGGGGGGTTGGGGGGCTTGCAGAACACCCCAGAGCACATGACGACCTAAAGCCATTTCATCCTCCTCCTCCCCCAAGAAATGATCACCAAAACATAACACGTCTGCAGGGACCATATTCATCCTGGTTCTGCCAGTTCATACCCCTGGTTTAGAGCTCTCCCAAAATAATCTAAATTCTCACAGCAGGTGTTAATACCCTGAGAGCCATAGACAGAAAAATCTATCTTTCTCAAAACTTGTTATGTATCTTAGAAGGCCAGCAGAATCAGAGATATGAAAATGTCCACTATTAAATTTTAATCCAAAGAACCAAATGCAAATGACTGCAATTTTGAAAAGGCTGGTAGACACATAGGATAGTATGCATATCAAAATTTCTGGTGACCACTAAGTGTTGGATTTTGTTGGAAAGTGGCAGCTATTACTAAAATAAAAAAATACTAGGCACCAACTTGATTTATGCAGTAAGACGAAATTAAACAAATTTATCTATGTTTAAAAAAAAGATTCAAATTCAAACTTGGAATGATATACTATCGGGTGGCGGTGGGGGGGGGGGGGGACAAAACACATTTCCAGCCAGCAGTGAGGAAGAAAAGAGCCCTGAAATTGTCTAAGATCTAGATTCCAGACCCGTTCTTTCTGAAGCAGTCCATATCTTCATCTCAGATTCTTCTGAAAAGCAGAGGTGGGGACCTCTACCCGCCCAGGCCCCAGAGTCTCTCACTCAAAAGCAGAAACTGCAAACTGGTGGCCCACAGGCCAGACACAACCCCGTCGTGTTTTGTTGGCCTGTGTGGAGTTTTGGTTTTGTTTTGTTTCCTTTGCTGAATGTGGGTGCTTCCGATGCTATTCCCACAGTCCCCACCATTCCTCTGTGCCTCGCGCCCGCCGTCTTCACACCGTGCGATCTCCTGCCCAGCCCTGGAAGGACTTGGGTTTACGACCCTTGCTCTGCAGGGCTAAGAAGTTTCCAACACTGCACTTGACTCTGTTACCGCTTGAATCCCACCGACGGGTGATCTTGATTCATTTTGGTTTCTACTTGTTCTGCCTTCAAATCCCCCAACCTGGTTTACAGGATAATAATAGCTCAAAAATGCTAAAAAGATGTGACCAAAGTCACGGAGGTCGTCAGAGAGCTAACATTTATATTTTCCCGAGGAACTTTTTAAATTGAAAAATATAGAAAAGCATAAAACAGAAAACAAATTTCATACAAATATACATGCGATCGTTAGTAGTATGTATGATGCACATTGTATTTAATTGCAGAAATGTGAGGTTTTTATACATCCGCCATCACTTTTTTTAGATATAGTTGTTTAGGTTATTGTAGGATTTTTTTTTTCTGATTTTGGTAAAATACATGCAACCCCAAATTTACCATTTCAACCGTTTTTAAGTATATGGTTCAGTGGCACTGAGTATATTCAAATTGTCATCCAACCATCACCACCATCCGTCTCTAGAATGTTTCCATCTTCACGACCTGAAACTCTGTCTATTCCCCCTCCCCCAGCCCCTGGCAGCCACCCTGCTACTTTCTGTCTCTGTGAACCCGCCTACCCTTGTGAACCTCATATAAGTGGACTTACACAGTACTTGTCCTTTTGTGACTGGCTTATTTCACTTAGCACAACGGATGAAATTTAAAGGCATCATGCAAAGTGAAATAAGCCAGTCATGGCTTTAAATGCTGACTGTGGTTTTAAAGCAGCAAAGGTGTGTGTTAAAAATAGCCATGAACTTGGTAAATATCTAGCCAAGAGTGACTTAGCCCAAAAGACTTCTTTCTGCATGAAATACCCAAACATGCAAGCAGCGTTTATGAGCTAAACTAAAAACGGAACTCTGAGCACAGGCTCCTGGCACATAAAGCTCAGAATAGCTGAGCTTTACTTACCAAGTATAACAGTACAAAATGTCACACTGGGAATATTGAACGTGGGAGTTGATTGCCCAAGAAAAAAAAATCACTCACCTAATTTAAGGAAACTCAAAATGAATCCATTCTTTCCTTCACAACTCTAGATTGCAAAAGTCCCATCTGGTACCAACTATATTTACTCAGATCGGTACCACAAAATAAAGGTTATTTAGAGCATATGGTTATGGTTTCTGGATGGTTCTTCCATCTACTAGAGAATGCAAAAGATACAGGAAACTGACCCTAAAAATGGACTAAATCTTGTTCAAATGGAAATTAGAAACAGCACCCTCAGGATCAAGAAAATAATCAGACCTGCTGTACGTCAGGCCTTAAAGCCCCAGTAATTGTCCTGGGAAGTGACAGAGCAGTGGGGGCGGCCTGCTTCGTGGCGCAGGGGGGATGGTAAATGAGGTAAGCACTGGGGTTTGGGACGGTAGCTGCTCACCTCGCCTGCCCAAAGGGCAAAGGGTCTGGCCGGTCTGGCACCCGCTGCTGTCCCCACACACCAGCTCTGCTCCCCAGTGACTTTGGCAAAGCTCTGTCAACCCTCTGACCTCAGCCTCCTCATCCACAATGTGGGGCAACAACAGACTGTCCCTCGGGGGGCTGTTTTAGGGATTCAATGGGCTAAGGCACATAAAGCACTAAGGCCACAGGGTTATCTCACCGTCCGAGCTCCAGGAAGGTTGCTGCCCGCTGGGGTGCTTGCTGCCACTTCGGGAGCCTTGTCTCCCAACCGCCAATGCTGACCAAGAGCCAGGTTTCAAACCGTGAGTTGTTAGAGGTCTCCTTTTGAATTGCATCTCCCCAAAAGATATGCTGAAGTCCTAGTCCCGAGTGAGGTGAGCGAGACCTACTTCACAGGAAGTAGTGTCCCTGCGAATGTGACGGAGTTCGCTGAGGTCACACTGGATTGGGACGCCGGGCGGGCCCGGCCCCCAGCACATCTGGCGTCCTCATACGAAGAGACACAGGGACAGGCACACGCAGAGGGGAGACGGTCCTGTGAAGACACGGAGGGAAGAAGGTCACGTGACACAGGCCGCTGGGGGCGACGCCGAAGCAAGCCAAGCCACCGGCAGAAACCGGGAGAGGGCCCGGCCGTGCCCGCACCTTGATGTCAGACCTCCGACCTCCAGAACCGTGAGAGAACACATCTCTGTTGTTTCAAGCCGGATGTGTGCTACTTTGGTCCAGCAGCCCCAGGGCAGCGGGCACACAGCGCGCCGGGCTCGTACCTGCGGAGGGATTAGCATCGGGGCGGGGAGGGGAGGCCGGCGAGGGCGGAGCAGCCAGGCACGGGTGCGCGTGTTGTTGCCCCACATTGCGGATGGGGAGGCTGAGGTCAGAGGGTTGACAGAGCTTTGCCAAAGCCACTGGGGAGCAGAGCTGGTGTGTGGGGACAGCAGCGGAGACGGTGGCTCTGGACTCTCCCACCTTCAGCTCTGAAGGACAGAGACGTGGCTCCTGAAAGAGCCCCACGTAGGAGTGCGTCCCAGCATGCCAGGGCTGCCAATTTCCTAAGGAATCAGAAATCTGAAATCGCAGGTGAAATCTCCCAGGTTCTTAAATGTTGGCTCATGAACGAAATAAATGTACAAGTGGAGAGAGCACCTGCGGAGGTCCATCTGCATCTCAGACGTCCCACTCAGCCACAGGCAGGATGCACAGTGGCCGCTTAAGGAAAGTCAGCGGCCTAACGAAAGCATATCCTCAGCCCCTGGATCCCAACTCCTGTCTGGTGTGTCTTAGAAAAGGGTATTAGAGCCATTAAAATCCAACCAAAGGAAGAGAGGCAAACTCTAGAACCGGGATATGCCAAACAGGATAACGAGGTCCTACCCAGCAGGAAAAGCCCTACAGCCGGAAGTCAGGACCCCAGCCCCAACCTTGAGACAAATCCCCTCTCTGAGCCTTGGTTTCCCCATCCACGAGAGGAGGGGATGGCAGGGCACCGGCCACTCCCTGAGGCGTCGGAGTGCCAGTGACAGAACCCGGGGGGCAGGGCTGTGCAGCACCGTGTCATTGGGACAACCGTCCTAATTCTGCTGGGCGTGGTGCACACAATACCACCTCCCGACAGCCAGCCTGTAACTTCTCCATCAGGCCTGGGTGCCATGGCTGCAACCCAGTCACCAGGACATCAATTTTGTTCTTCTTACTTTGATTCACAGACTTACTGACTGAATGTGAGCTCATGGGATATCTCAAAAGAAAGCTGCAGAATCTACGGTGAGGGAAAAGAGGTACCTGGGCTCCAAAGTCGTGTGACCCCCGTGGCCTTAAGGCAAAGTACAGTCCTGAGACTACAGCACCTGCGGCACCTGGGAATCTGTTAGAAATCGAAATTCTGGGCCCCACCCAGACCTACTCAATCACACTCGGGGTAGGGCCCAGCAATCTGTTTCAATAAGCCCTCCAGAGATTTTTTTTTTTTAAGATGTATTTATTTATTTGAGAGCGAGAAAGAGAGAGCAGGCAGAGGGGCAGAGGGAGAAGCAGACTCCCCACTGAGCACAGAGCCTGATATGGGGCTCAATCTCACAATCCTGAGATCATGACGTGAACCAAAATCGAGAGTCAAACACTTAACCAACTGAGCTACCCAGGCGCCCCCCCAAGCCCTCCAGAGATTCTGATGCTCACACCCTCATTTGAGAACCACTGGCTTCAGGAAACCAAGTCATACACAGATAAGCAAGAGAGACAGCCTTTAAGAAATACAGAGTCCAGAATGTAGCATAGATAATTTGTACTCAAAAATTAGGTCGTGGGGTTTTTGGGTGGCTCATTCGGTTAAACATTTGCCTCCGGCTCAGGTCATGATCTCAGGGTCCTGGGACCGAGCCCCACGTCAGGCTCCCTGCTCAGCGGGGAATCTACTTGTCCCTCTGCCCCCAACCCCCCAGCTCATGATCTCTTTCTCTTTCTCTCAAATAAATAAATAAAATCTTTTTTAAAAAATTAGGTCTAGGGGGCGCCTGGGTGGCTCAGATGGTTAAGTGTCTACCTTCGGCTCAGGTCATGATCCCAGGGTCCTGGGATCGAGCCCCGCATCGGGCTCCCTGCTCGGCGGGAAGCCTGCTTCTCCCTCTGCCTCTCGCTCTCTCTGTCTCTCATGAATAAATAAATAAAATCTTTAAAAAAAAAAAATTAGGTCTAGATAGCAACACTACCCAAAGTAACAGCTGACTCTGCCGAGCATGTAACAAGCTGTGCTTCTGGGTCCTGTGGGTCTGTCTAGTGCTTCACTGCAAGGCCACGACCCACAGCTCATCAGCAATTAGTGAGCTCACTGGCTGGCATGTGGCTGCTTCACCTGGGTGGATAAAATGTGCCAGATCCACAACGAAAGGCAGAGGTGGGAACACGCAAAGATGCTCTCTCACAAAGATCGGCAAATGGCTGTCAGGAATCCTCGGGAATCACAGGGTCTTAGGCAAGAGAACCAGCTGCATGCCACACCTGGGCCTCTTCCAGACCTTCTACTGCACACATGGTGCATTCCCAAAGCAGTGCACTCAGTGTGAGCAAATGCCTTTCCTACTGCCACTAGCCTCAAGCGGGTGAGGGACCAGCTCAGCAGCCATCCACCTTGCTTCCCTGAAGACAGGACCTGAGGCAAGCCAGGTCATCCACATTTCTCCATCTACTGAGTTGATACAATTTTGCACTTTCTTCTCTTTTTCCAGGAATGACATAATATAGAGTCTGATTGGAGTCAAATGCTTGGGAGCAGGAAGACATTCCGTCAGTCTCCAGCGATTCCTCACTGGATGCTTCATCTCTTCCTCACAGACATCTCTGCTTCCTGACTCTGTCCCTTTTGTAGCTGACTCTCTATTCTCCTCAAGGACAGGTCCCCTGCCCACAAGTTGTTTAGCCTAATGAGGAAGGCAGGCAAGTAAACAGGCAAATTCAATAAAGTGCCACCGAATGCCAGAGGTGTGGTGGAAGTATTGCGTGGGTGGGATGGGCCTGTCACAGAGGCAGGGAGACATTCTGCCCAGAGGGTCAGAGATTTCAGGACGGGGACAAGCTTCATTTGGTGTCCACCAGGCAGATAGCTGCTATTTGTTTACATATGGGCCCTGCGTAGGGCCTGCAATGTGGGTGGGGCCTGTATCCCAGCAACTCAGAAATGTTCGATATGGGTGCATTAGATTACCATGGCTTAGGACACTGGCTTTCAACGTAGCCAACGCCTTTGACTGCCTCTGTACTCACCAGATAACCTTCAGTTCCCTCCCAGCAGCTCTGAATGTCTGCTCTATGCACACCGCTGTGACAGGCCAGTGCTGGAAGAAAAACTACACACATCCCCTATAACTCAACCTCAAGCCGGGGAGTCAGAAACTTTAACTAAGAGTGTGCAGCTTTCATAGTGTGCTGGAGGTTAGAGATAGCTAAGAGAGGGACGTCATAGAGGCCAGCTGTCCAACCAGACAGCCCATCACAGAGGGCAATGTCCTGGTCCCTCAGTGGCCCACAGCTCAGAAACACAAGGTTCTTTCAGTCCATGCAGACTTGATCTTGCTCGAGGGGGCAAATTCATGCTAAACAGAACAGACATCAATATCTAAATAACCGTAAGGACAATTTACTAACTTACCTTTTCAGCAGCTATCCATGCCTGCCATCCAAAGAAGGCAGGTGCTGAAATGCATTTCAGGCATTCATTTGACAACAATTTCAGAGGCACGAAGTGCCCATTACTTAGCAAACTGTGAGCACATAATTGGGGGAACTGCAGCTAAATGTGGCGGGGAGCCAGAAGTAGGAGGCAGAATTGTGCAATGAGCCTGGCGTCAAGCTAGAGTTCAAACATGGTTCACCATTTATTAGACAGGTGACTTCGAGAAAATTAATCTTCCTGACTCTGTCCTCACCTGTAAAACGGGACTAACAACACTCCCTCACATGATCGTTAAAGGATTAAATGGGATTACACCTGAAAATTGCCTAGATTTATGTATGTTTATATTTACCTCTGAACGCTGGGTCATGTAATGGTTAAGGGAACAGACTCGGGGGTCAGAAAGATCTCGGTTTAAATTCCAGCTCTGCCACTTACTAGCATGTGATCTTGGGCAAGTTGCTTAATTTTTTCCACTAAGCCTCAGTTTGCTTATTTGTAAAATAGGAATAAAAATTCTCCATAGGGGCTAGGAAGTGAATAAGACAGTGTATTCAAAGCACTTAGCAAATTCCTACGCTGTGAGAATCATTCAATAAACAGTAGGGTTAAGAATAATTTTTTAAAAATTGCCCCTCATTAGACACAAATGAGTGGTACACCTGCTAAAAATTAAAGTTAAAATTAGTACAAACTTTTCATTTTATTTTTTTTAAAGATTTTATTTATTTGACAGAAAGAGACACAGCAAGAGAAGAACACAAGCGAGAGGAGTGAGAGAGGGAGAAGCAGGCTTCCCGCTGAGCAGGGAGCCCGATGCCGGGGCTCGATGTGGGACTTGATCATGACCTGAGCTGAAGGCAGGCGCTTAACGACTGAGCCACCCAGGAGCCCCAGTACAAACTTTTTAAATGAAATTAAATATGGGGCCATCAAACATACCTGCCCCAAAATAATAACTCACATTGTATTTAGCTTTATTAAAAACCAATTCTGACAAGGCAAGCCCCTTACCTCAGACTAGTTTCATACCCATTATTTTCCAACAGAGTTTCTAAAATAATGTCATTTGTGGGCAAAAACTCCAGTGTTTCCATACTGCTAGGTCATGCTTCATGGTGAGCCAGAAACAGCTTGTCTAGGATCTACCTTTTCCGTTGATCTGATGGGAATCCTGGTACCCATAAAGCATTATGCACTTGGTCTACGAATCATACAGCACCGTATACACTGTGTGATGATAATATCAGCTCCTACAGCAAAGACATAAATTACTTCCCTCAATTCTGGATCGCCCCTTTAATTTATTAACTTCCGCACCCACACTGTCAATTTTTAAATGGTTTATAAAGCTTGTAAATCATGGAAGAGTATCCTGAACTTTGATAAAAATCAACATACCTTTCAGTTCCAACTTTCTTGCATATTCGATTGGGCAGCCCCTTACCCACTTCATCCTGTCCTCACCAGCATGCTACTTTATCCAGCCTGGGAAAACCACGCTGCTGCCTGGGACACTTCACCCTGAGAGCTCATTAGAGACCGCAGAGAGCAGGTTAGAACCAATGGCTCCTTTATTTGGCTCTTGGTTTTACTACAGCCAACTATGTTTTCAAATTTCGTGGTGCACTCTGGAAGCGCTTTTACAGTCGCAATTCAAACTTTTTTTTTTTTAAGGATTTTATTTATTTATTTGACAGAGAGAGACAGTGAGAGCAGGAACACAAGCAGGGGGAGGGGGAGAGGGAGAAGCAGGCTTCCCGCGGAACAGGGAGCCCGATGTGGGACTCGATCCCAGGACCCTGGGATCATGACCTGAGCCGAAGGCAGATGCTTAACGACTGAGCCACCCAGGCGCCTGCAATTCAAACTTTTAAACCAAGTATGTTTCTGAAAGAATGGGAGAGTTTCTGTAATCACCTCAACAGAACGAAAACATCAGAGGCTCTTTCTAAATAGTCACTTCCGAGGGACGGCATTGGAACCTCATTAGGAACACCTGCTTTGGGCTATGCTTTGCCCAGCAAGGAAGCCACAATTAACTGGAGGGGTGGGTTCCGGGAATGGTAACCCAATGAGATGTTTGTTTTGAGCAAAGTTACAGTAGAGCACGCTTTCAGGAGGGTCCTGGAGTCACGAGCTAATCTGGGGTTTCCCTCCTTAGAAAGCGGGTGCACAGGAGTGCCAAGCCCCGCCAGGCCTGCAGGCCCGGTGCCCGAGAGAGAGCCAGGCAGGCGGGCCGGGGACGCCGCACGACGACGCTGTCAAAGTGACACCCGGACCCCAGCTTCGGAGGTTAAAAAACAGCACCTGGGATGAAAGACCCAGGCCCTCCAATCATCACAGTCGGCCCAGGCCTAGGCAGCGGGGAGGAAGAATAACTTCCTCCTCGAAGCCCGACAACAGGAATCCCCAGGGGCCGGAAAAGGCAGAGAGGACCTCCCCCGCCCCGCCCCCGGGCGAGGCTGGCACCCGCCGCGAGGGGAGCTCGGCGGGAACGCGGCCTGGCCAAGGCGACGGGGGAGGGGAGCCAACCGCCATCTTCCCCCAGCGCTCAAACCGACAAAGCGTGGCCCCGCAGCCAGCCCCCTGTCGCGGCCAGTCGGCTCTCGCGAGACCGCGAAGACCTCTGGGAAGGGCGGGGGAGGGGAGGGCAGGGGAACGAACCCAGGACCCGGGGACTGGGGGCGGGCTGAGGCGGCGAGAGGAGCCTCAGGAAGCAGGAGGGGCGGAGAAAGATGCGATTGACGTGACATATGGGCCAATTACGAGCAAGCTCGGGCGCGCCTCGGGCCAATGAACGATGCTGCCTGGCGCGGGGGGGCGGGCACTGGGGCCAAGGGTAGCTTGAGCGCGGCGGCGGCGTTGTTCAGTCAGAGCGAGAACATTCCAGAGGTGAGTCCGGTGGAGGGGCGGCGGCCCCGCGCCCCCTCCCCAGTCCTCCCCGCCCCCTCGACCCCCGCGGGCCGCTGGCTGGCGGGGAAGGCGCCCCGACGCCCGCGGCTCACGGCGCCGTCTCTCCGCGCCAGGTCGCCAGGCCCCGGGCGCTGAAGGGTGTGGACCCCGGACGTCGCTGGGACAGCCCCTCCCCGCTGCTCGGCGGCGCCTGGCCCGGCCGCTGCTCGCTGCGCTGCTCCGCCGCCTCCGCCGCCCCTCCTCGGACTCGGGTTCACACGCGCCTCACTTCATCCCAGTCCCGGGCGAGCAGCGTTGGGTTTATGTCTTTATTTGACGAAAACGGTGAGTCCGCGGGCGGGCCGGCGGGGAGATGGCGGCCGCACAAGATGGCGGCGCGCCGCGTGACCCGCGCGCGCGTGTGGCGCAGTTCGGGCGGGCGGGCCCCGAGCCCTGAGCCCCCGCCGCCCTGCCCTCCGCCCCGGGCCCCGGCCCCCGGCCCCCGCCTCTCCTGTCCCCAACTCTTCCGCCCCGGCCCCCTCCCCCCGCCGGGCCCCGGCCCCTCCCCCGCCGCGCGGGAGCGCGCCGCGCGGGCTGACTCAGGCCTCTTAGCTGCATTCATGAGTCATCGCCCGCCGGGGGCGGGGGCGGCCCGGGCCGGCACCCCTCGGCCGCGGTCGTTTCCCGCGGCGCGCATGGCGGGGTCCCTGCCCCGAGCGGAGCGGCCGGTGGCCATGGGCACCGGAGCGGAGGTTGACTGTGTGTGCGTAGAGCGGGGACGGGGAGGAGCGGCGGCGGTCGTGCTCGGTCGTCGCCTCGCTGTCCGTGCACAGTCCCGCGAGCCCGCGTGCCCTGGGGTAGGGCAGGGTCTCTTCCGAATGAGCCCCGGGTGCTGAACGAGAGGTCCAGGGCCGTCCGATTGAGCGGGGAGGCTGGCAGGGCCGGAGGGGGGTGGAGGCGGAGTCGGGAAGTCTCTCCATCGCTGAGGCCTTGTCTGCGGAGGAGAGGAGATGCGTCCGTCCGCAGCTGAAATATGGCCGCTCCACCGAAGCGAACCTTCGACGGGCTGCTGGTGTTGGCTCCGGTGTAAACCCAGCGCAGCTGAGGCAGTGCAGTTTGTTGTGGGAAGCCTGGCGGCTCCCGGCTGGAGGCCCGTCTTAGTCCACACGGAGGCCTTTTATGTGGCGGCAGGTGTTCCGTGTTAGAGGGGAATGTTGGCTGCCCCTCCCGGGAACTGGGAAGCTTCGCGATGTAGCCGAAGGAGGCACACTTACCCGGGAGGTGAAGGGAGGCTTTCTCCTGCGGGAATCACGCTAAACGGAGGGGGGTTGTGTGTGCTCTTCCTTTCTCTTTCAGAGCTGTTGCGCAGCCATTGGTACCTGTATTGGGGAAACATAGCATACAAGCAAGAAGCTTACAGCCTCAGTGGCGAAAATTTTTTCATGTCAGAGACCGAGAACTCTTGCAGTCGTTTATGTCATCCCTTCTTCTCCAGACAGAAGATACCAAAAAGTTGCAATCAAAGATCTCTTCATCTTATTGATAAAGCCACTAATAAGCCAAAATGTCTGTCAATGTCAACCGCAGTGTGTCAGACCAGTTCTATCGCTACAAGATGCCCCGTCTGATTGCCAAGGTAATATTTAGTTTTGAGGCCTAAGCTCTTTTCCTAGATTTTTAAAGACTGCATCTCCTGGGGTAGCTAATGCAAAATTATTTTTTTCTTTAGGTTGAGGGCAAAGGAAATGGTATCAAGACAGTTATAGTCAACATGGTTGACGTTGCAAAGGCGCTTAATCGGCCTCCAACGTGTAAGTAATGCTTCTTAAGGAGTCTGAAAAAGCAGAGCATCAATATGGTTGTGACAACTTTGATCTGTGTGTTTTGATTGAGTTGTATGCTAGTTTCAGGGTTAGTGGAATCTTGTGCTTGGAAACCAATTGATTATTAGTTGCTATTGGCTAAACAAAACTACTCAAGCAATACATTTCAACCCAGTATAAAAGTGTAAGGGAGGGATATTTGTATAAGGGTGAATGAGTAGCCAAAGATTTAGTTAATCTTTCCCTTCTCCCCTCCCCCCCCCCATAGATCCCACCAAATATTTTGGTTGTGAGCTGGGAGCACAGACCCAGTTTGATGTTAAGAATGACCGTTACATTGTCAATGGATCTCATGAGGCGAATAAGCTGCAAGACATGTTGGATGGATTCATTAAAAAATTTGTTCTCTGTCCTGAGTGTGAGAATCCTGAAACAGAGCTGGTGAGTCTTTTTGAGGAAAAACTACATATCTGCTTTTGTGATATCATGAAATGTATGTTCCTGACCAGGCAGAGCAAACTTAATTGGAAATAAAACGTAAAGCAGCAAAATCTTTAAGTTAGATCATTTTGTGAAACTGTCTTTAGGTCATTTTGTGAAAAAATATTCTTACACATTAAGGTGGAGTTACGGTTAGATACTTTAACTTTTGTTCTTTGCAAAATTTTATTATAGGCCGTAGGTGACATACTTGTTTTTACTTCCCTTTTTTGGCAGCATGTCAATCCAAAGAAGCAAACAATAGGTAATTCTTGTAAAGCCTGTGGCTATCGAGGCATGCTTGACACACATCATAAACTCTGCACGTTCATTCTCAAAAACCCACCTGGTAAGTCTTTATGATGAACTTGTAAGATCTTAATGTAATCAGCTAATTGTTGGAAACAAAATGGAAGTTTTTTTGCTGCTGTGAAACTAGGATATAAGGAATATCCAATTTTTTTGCCTTGTTCTCTTGAATCTGTGATTACGAGAGATGTACCGTTAAGGGTAAAAGAACAGGCTGCCACTTAAGCTGTGCTCTGTCGTCGATTTTTAAGACCTGTCCTTTTAGAATAGGTGAAATGGATATTGTAAAACGGGCACCTGGGTGGCTTGGTCAGTTGAGCGACTGCTTCCGGCTGGGGTCATGATCCCAAGAGTCCTGGGATCAAGCCCTGCTCAGGGGGGAGTCTGCTTCTCCCTCTCCGTGCAGCGTGCTCGCTCTCTTTCTCAAATCTTTTTTTAAAAATGGTGGTGGGATCCCAGCAAACGATCTACTTCTGGAATACTGTTCTGTGAACCAGGGTCCTGGCTCGTTAAGCCCAAATAAATGGCTTTAGAACATTGCAAGCAACACTCTGTGGCAGATGATGGAAGTTGCCTGACACAATTTGAGCTTGCTATAGCAATAAAGTCTAACCTATTCCAGTGTTCTCCTCCATGAGAGCAACTGTTATATAGACTTAAACAGTGTTAACAGCTGTGGGCTAAAGTGCAGTTGAGATGTGCTCTTGTTTGTGTTCATGGGGCATGAGAGGGCCAGGAGTGCCAACCTTCACGAACCACCTCATTTTCTGAGATACCACCATTTCATCTTAATTTTAACGAACAGTTAATATCTCTATTTGTGGACATTCCATTCTTACCTGAGTTTTTTTTATATAGGAAATGATAGTGGATGAATTTGGTCTGTGACTCCTCTTAGAATTACAAGTAGCATTGTGTTCACGTAAGGTTTTCTGAGGGAAGGTGCCAAAGCAAAAGGAGGCAAGGGTTCCTCACTGTTTCTTGTGAGGTGTATTATAAACCATAGTGTTAAACTTCTTTCTTTGTTTTGCTGTAGAGAATAGTGATAGTGGTACAGGGAAGAAAGAAAAGGAAAAGAAAAACCGGAAGGGCAAAGACAAGGAAAATGGTTCTGTGTCCAGCAGTGAGACGCCCCCGCCCCCACCACCAAATGAGATCAGTCCTCCTCCACATGCTGCGGTGAGTGTTTGGGGTGAAGGTGTGGTGAGCACTTAAGCTGGGTGAAATACGATACCTGGTGGGGGAGGGGAGCAGAAATAGGGAAACTCAGTTTTAACATTGCAGTGGTATCTTGGTTCCTGGTTATGTGTGGTTGATTAAATTAATGTGGGTCCAATTTATTTTTTTGGAAAATTAACCCGGTGCCATTAAGATGACTAGAAATCAGGAGTATTTTTTTGCATTTTTAAGGCATTAAGCATACTTGTTCTTGACAGGAAGAAGAGGAGGATGATGATTGGGGGGAGGATACAACTGAGGAAGCGCAGAGACGCAGAATGGATGAAATCAGTGATCACGCGAAAGTTCTGACACTCAGTGATGATTTGGAAAGGACTGTTGAAGAGCGGGTCAATATTCTGTTTGATTTTGTTAAGGTAAAATAACTTGGTTCAAGAGCACTTAAATATTTTCTCGATAATCTGTTTCAAGCCTTCGGTTTTTGTTAAGGTGTTTATTACTTTATGCTGATTACCTGGCTTGTAACTTTTCCTCATGGTATCTTTTGAATACTCAAAACTCCAGGCTAATTTTACTTTTTCAAATACTTCCTGAGGTGGTTCCAGGTACTATCTTTGGCGTGTGCTTTTTATTGAAAAATCCTGAAACTATAATAAATTAAGAAAAAAGTCCATGAATGTGGGGACTAACTGGCATCTCAAGACCAAAATGTGTCTCCATTTCCCTGAATTGGTTCCTTTTATTTGCAGAAAAAGAAAGAAGAAGGTATTATTGACTCATCAGACAAAGAAATTGTTGCTGAAGCAGAAAGACTGGATGTAAAAGCCATGGGTCCTCTTGTTTTGACTGAAGTTCTTTTTAATGAGAAGATCAGAGAACAAATTAAGAAATACAGGCGCCATTTCCTACGAGTAAGCAAATTATTTTCGGTTCATAAATGAGATTAGAGCTGTGTGACCCTGGGAACATGTTCTCTGTCATCCTAAAACTGGAGATAATTGATCTAACCTTACCAAGCACGGGAGTATTTGGAAAATACTGTATATAGTTTCTTATAGTTAAAGTAACACACAGATTTTTATGTATTGACTTTTTGAGCCACTGCTTAAGGCCATAGCCTTAAGGAACGATCTTGAGACAATGAGTATACTTGAAACTTCTTTAAAAGCTTGTTAATGCCAACACATTTATTTCCAGTTTTGTCACAACAACAAAAAAGCTCAACGGTACCTTCTTCATGGTTTGGAGTGTGTGGTAGCAATGCATCAAGCTCAGCTCATTTCCAAGATTCCCCATATCTTGAAGGAGATGTATGATGCAGATCTGTTGGAAGAAGAAGTCATCATCAGCTGGTCAGAAAAGGTGGGGAATAGATAGATAGAAACAGGTTCTTGAAGATCAGAAGTTTTATTGAGACAGTTTTGGGGCAATTTAGGAAGAAGTAACTTCTGATACTTGAGTTTCTTCTACATGAAATGCAGTCCCTGGTATTAACTTATAGGTGATTACCACTATGGTAACTTTCTAGTAATAATGGAAGAAAGTATTTAGATTTTTTCAGACTCATTGTTGTTTGCTGAATAAATGTGTCTGTTGAGTCAAGATTAGGATATGATCCAGTCCCTTCAAAGAGCTCAGTGTAGGCGGTTATATAAATTAATTTTTAGATTTCTCAAACTAAGGAAATTGTATTGAACATTTTTTAGGCCTCTAAGAAATATGTCTCAAAAGATCTTGCCAAAGAGATTCGTGTCAAAGCAGAACCATTTATAAAGTGGTTGAAGGAAGCAGAAGAGGAATCTTCTGGTGGTGAAGAAGATGATGAAGATGAGAATATCGAGGTAAACTGTGTTAGGGTTTGGGGTTATAAAATGATAATCAAGTAACTTAAAATTTTTAGATGCAGCAAAACATGTCTCAATTTGGGAAATTATGTTAATGTAAAGGTTAGGGGACATCTCTCCTGCCCCTAGACATGATTGCAAATAGACATATAAATTCTCAAAGGAGTATTTAATTAATGGCAGGTTGAGTATACAGTTGCTAGTTGTCCATAAAAATTAAGATGCTATCAGGCTGAGAGAGAACTTAGTTTTCAAATAACAAAAACTTTTTGTGCAAAGTGTGTAGGGCGCCTGGGTGGCTTTTAGTTGGTTAAGCATCCAACTCTTGATTTCCACCCAAGCCATGATCTCAGGGTTTTGAGATCAAGCCCTGCATGAAATCTATGAAGCCTACTTGGGATTCTCTGCTTCTGCTGCTCTTCCCCATCCCCCCCACACTTCCTCAAAAAAAATGGCTGTGTCTGGGTAGTCCTTTTTCGTTGACCATTGATTTGTATTACTATTTTTAAAACTAAGTTTGTTTGGATAAAGATTTACAATCAATAAAATTGTTTTATCAGGTGGTGTATTCGAAGACTGCCAGTGTACCTAAAGTTGAAGCTGTGAAGTCTGACAACAAGGATGATGACATTGATATTGATGCCATTTAAAGGGGTGGGTGCTGCCCAGCTTAACAGTGTAATGCTGCGAATCTTTCTGCATCATCAGCCAGAAGTGCAACATGTATGTGCAAAAGCTAAAATGGCTTAACATCATGCTACACTTTCTACTAAAAATGTATTGCTGTGAGTGGTCTGTAATTAAGCCCAACAAGACATCTAGGGAGTCCATACACATATCAGTGAGCAGATATAGTTTGCTTATTTATAGCATGTTTCTTTTTGAAAAATTAGTGGTGGACACATTTGGATCACATTTATACAGTTAAAGATTTGATTTTGGTCATTCTTCAGATTTTGGCTCTGAATGACTTAAGCTGAAATGGCTCCTTTTTACAATACCGCACCATCATTAACCTGATAGGATTCTTGGAGCCTGTTAGATTTTGTTAGATGCTGAGACTGTAAAGATGTTCTCAGCAGAATGTAAACATAAGCTTACTTGTAATTATCTTAATCAGCCATTGAGAAATACAGTACTTTCGAGTGTTCAGTCCCTCAAATTGGCATCTGGTAATGTACATTCTTCTCATGCCGAGGTGGACTGATAATCAAATGGCAGTGCAACATCTTTATCTTATTGAGAAGTAAAAATGACCTGAGTGTCCTATAAATAATTTTAAGAGCAGGTTTTGAAACTTGAATTGTGTTTTTTCAGTTTGTGTATACTTACCCCAAATTGTAGTCTTTGGAGTCATGTGCATTGCACGTTGGATGAGCCAGGGGAATTATTACATTAACAAATAAGCATTTTATGTGTATGTAGCTGTTGCTTTGTACTGACTGAGAAAATTCTGAAACTAGGGTGTGATTATATAGTAAGGTATGATTTTATTTGGGGGAAGCAGGAAAAGGTGCACTTAATCTCTAGCAAAAACTGAGCATCATTTTTCAACTTTTATTCTTATGATTTAATTACAGTTTCAAAATGTTAAAGGCATACTGTATTTTTTGTTCATTGTGGATTTTCTCTTGATAATATAGTTTGTTCTTTAATGCCTTTTACATGTGGATACTTAGCTTATGCTTTTTAGGTTTTGGTTGCTATCTTGCCGAAATAAGTGTTGTTGTGTCTCAGACTTGATTTCTGCGCCGCTGCCCCCCCCCCCCCCCCCCCCCCCCTCTCTTTTTTAAAAAAAAAAAAGCTAAAACCGTACTTCAAGTTAAAGCCTGTATTTTGGTGTAAGACTTAAGGTGTTTTTTATTTCACATTGACTATAGCCAGACACCCAAGAAGTCTCATGATGGCCGCTGAATGCAGGTGATTGGGACCTGACCCCAGCCCATTCTGAGGTTTAGATTTGGAAATAACTTGCTGGTGAATTCTTTGCCCAGTTAGCTGATCTAAACTCACTTGATAACAGGTTATGGCTATATCTGAGAAATCATCTTCAGGGGAAAATCTTGTTGCATTTATTCCTTTCCACAAAGTACACTGGGAATCAACAATCCAAAGGGTTAATTTTATTGGAAGTCCTGGCTTACATCATTCACCTCTTCTTTTGTGATCCATTTTCACATATTATAATAAGACCTTAAATAAAAACATACGTAAGAATTTTTCACATGGGAATTATACAAACATTTGATATAATAAAACCTTGTTAGCTTGATATTTCAAGGAGGTAAAAATCAAGTAGTCTTAACTGGAGACCTACAGATTGGTCCCCATCCCTTCCCTGTCCCCCGCCTTTTGATCGATTTTAATGAGTGAAGCAGAAGCACCTACTTGGAGGGAATGTGCTTTGTCACACCAAAGAGATGAAATTTTTACAAATTTACATCTCGCTTAGGTTTCAAATTCTTTGCCATAGGCCAATTTGCTTTCATCATCTGAAATTCTACAGCAGATAGTGGTGACCTAAGCCAAGTTGCATTCAGCATACTCAATGTCAAGCTAATGGGGTTCTGTTACAGTTGGGGGGTTGGTTTTTGTTTTTTTGTTTTTCTTTAACCTGAAGGAAAACCTGTTTGGGGCTTCTAAACACTAAAGAGAAAATGTTGGCTTAGACTAGTATTCAGTCTGGTGCCAAACTTCCAGTGGAATTCAAATCCACATAATAGTTTTATCCGTAGAGGCTATCCTTAATAAATTAATCTTTCACTTTGATCTATTCAATGGTCTTAAAATTTCCTGTTTCAAACAGCTACGTTACTTGATTAAAACAATGTTAAAATTATATTTTGTCTCTGCTTTAATATTAAAATTAATCTAGATTCTTATTTTGTAAGATTGAAGCATTGAACTCTGCCGTGTTTTGTCGCTGCTGCTTTGGATTTGTGTTGGGATGTTTCCTTCCGTGGTTGCCAGCCCCACTCACAAAAACTGGATGCTGCTCATTACTGTGGGTCAGTGACTTTCCTTAGGTCTTGTATTCTTGCTCTGTAACTCTAATTACAAACTGAAAAGATCTGCCTTAACCTGAGTCCTTGAAATCTTGATGGGTTCTTATTTTAGGGAATTGAGACGTCAAGTATATAGTTCTATAATCTCTTGATTAAGAAAGAGAAATAGAGATTGCTTTCTAAACAAGATCTTTCTGAAATTGATGAACCTACAGGTCTAAAGGTTGGAGAAGGGAAAGGGGTGTAACGTAGTGCTCAATGCTTTTCTTGTCAGGCTATGTTGCAATTACCCCTTCTGTTTACTCCAGTGCACTAAGCACTGAGTAAAAACCTTTGACCTGAAGATAACTTAGAGTGGAAAATCCAGAAGGGTACTGGTGCATGCACAGTGTGGTGCCTTTCTGCATTTTGTGTTTGTTGCATTGACCCTCACAGTGATCCTGAGATGTATAGTATTGTCCCAAGGTCACTCATCTAATCTGACGCCTGTGTCCAACCACTTTGTACTGCACTGCAGAGATAAAGATGTGTTTAAAACCAAAACGGAAAGATTCTACTGGAATCTACTTAGACCTTCAGCAGAACAGCCCAACCGTAATTGAGATTTAAAATTTTCTTGAGAATTCTGCAAACAATCTTCAGTGAACTCTAATAGCTATAGTTTTACCTGTCCGTATTCAAGAGTAACCCAGAAAGGCAGAGTTGGCCCAGACTGCGTTGTCCTGTTGATGGTTCTTCAAATGTAGCGGCCCATTGGACTACTACAGTTTCTCAAGGCACTCTCAGGACCAGGACGCATTACCAGTACTCGGTACAGTGCATTTGTTTCTCTGACCTGTCCCTACATAGACTTTGACTCTTAAGAATTGTCAGGTTGTAAAGTGGAGTCATATGGACAAATGACTTGGCAAAGGTCTCAGATCTGGCTTAATGTGGTCTCCAGAGTCTGACCCTGTGAGCCTTTGCTTTTAGAAGGTTGGGAAATTGGGTTTTATGTCCACCTGCAGTAGGATTCTGTATTCCAACCTAAGTATCTGATTCTTTACAGCCAGAAAATGGAACCATTCTTGTGTGCTAGAATATGGGGATCATAGCTACATGAAGAGAATTTTCCCTCAGAACCTAGACCAGGAGAGTACAGTCGTAGGCTCTCAAAGCAGACAGTAGGGTCTGAGTTGCCCCAGTCCCTGCCTTTGGGATGTTATCCAGTAAGCCCTTTTTAAGGGGCATATTCGTTTGGGCTTTGGAATCCGACCTGGATTCTGGCCAGGGCCTCCCTGGATTCTATGTTTCCCTAATGGGGATGATAACCCCTCTGTACAACCCTTGAAATTCTAATTGAAGCCTAATACTGCAATCTGTGGAGATACTACTGGGCTGGGGCAGCCAGGGAAAATTGCTCTGTCTGGGATAGAGAAGGCTAGAGTGTGTGCTGGGACCTCCAGACATCTGGAGCAGAAATCAGAGTAGACTCAGGAGAGCAGTGGGTAGCTCAAAGTTGTTCTTGGCTAGGGAACAGAAGGTAGTACAGGGTTTCAGCGGCCATTAGTGTGCCGTACATGGTTGCCATGAGCAACACTTACCCTGCAGCGGTACCCAGCCCAAGCCAGGTCTGGCCCAGGACAGTCCATGGTTCCTACCGGGATCACACCTGAACTAGTAGCTAGCTGAACCTATCAGCTGTCCAACAGATTGAATTAGCTGAGAAGCTCCCATAAGCACTTCGTGGGGCAGCCCTCAGCTGGTGCTGGCAGCATGAAGTCCCCAGCCCAAGGTGAGGGACTGAGGGGTTCAAGGCCAGTGAGTGAAGCTAGGTGGAGTCTGGTCCCAGTGGTCCTTAACCTGGGGAAGGGGTCATTACATAGTACAGTGGGAGTTGTAGCACAGGTAGTAACATACACACCTCATTGGAAGAAGCCAGCCCAGAAGAGAGACAACTGTCCTAGGGTCCTGTGGCACACCCACAGAGGCTGGACCTCAACGCTTCTGCCCAAGCTAATGCTGTGCCTTACAGCTTCCAGGTTTCTTGCACTGTGGGGGACTTAACACAGAGATAGGGAAGAACTTCCTGGTCTTTAGGCTGGTTTGTGCAGGGAAGATGGGATGGCAGCTTGCAGGGTGCTCGCTTGGTGTGTTGAGTGACCCTGCTGCTGAAGGGGTATAGCCATCAGAAGCAGTCCTCTCCAGATTGGGAAGCAGGGTTTCCCAGGGACCTGGCGCCATCCCCACAGATCCCTTGAGCCCCTGACCTGTTTCAGACCTTGGCTAAGCTTGCACTTGTTCCAGCTTTATCCCTATTCTGTAGGAATTCACAGACCAAAACAGACAGGGTAGGGGTAGAACTGGAGAGAGGAAATGACTGGGCACTTTAGGACTCCCTGAAATTTGAAGCATCTCAGGATAAGTATGAGTAGAAATTTGCAGGGGAGGGAGTGGGAAGTGGAAACCATTCCCTGTAGATGACTGCAGTGGATGAGAGTGTAGGCAGTGAGGCCTCTAAGCTCAGGGCCTTGAATGGAGCCTTGTAAAGTTTGTAGGAACCAGTATATCTGCATCGGGCTGCCAGGGCAGCTGAGCCACTGGGAATCATAGAGGGGTTGGAGGGCAGCCCTATGGCTGACAGCCAGTGGTGGCTGTGAGGGGTAGACTGAAAGTTGGGGGTCCCCAAAGAGCTTTGGCTGTTTGAAGGCACAGTGTCCCAAATTGAAGAGAGCAGGCCCAAATCCCCATCCCATAGGCAAAATCTGAGCACCCAAAGCAAGAAGAGTGCTGGAACTTCACCCTGGAGACCAGATCTCCTATTTTTGTGTATGGGTAAAGGTCAGCACCCAGGAGGGGTCTCTGGAGGTTCAGGGATTGAGTGGACACAGGGTTTTTCTGTTTTGGATTCTAGGTAGGGAACCTCAAACTTTAAAGTGTCTTCAGATGTAACTATAAGTAGTAAATGTGAAGTTTCTGATAAAGAACTTCTCCAGGTGTGAAGAAGAGGATTTCCAAGGGGTCACATGATAATGGAATTATTGGGAACCTTGCACAAGTCTAGCCTTAGGAGGACCCAGGGATAGCAGCTGGTCCAGCCTTGTGGACACACTGTAGCAACCAGGGCACTGCCCTCCTGTCTGCTTTCTGGGTTTCTCTTTCCACTACCCATAAACTTCCTGGTCTTTCGGAACTGCACTCCATCTCCTTGTGACTTTGCTTTCTCAGGGTGTCCTGTGGCCTTGAAGCTTCTGTTTCTGCTGTTTAATGCTCAGTCCTTCAAACTTCCTCATTCAGATTCCTGTCAAGGTATATGTGATACGCTTCACTGACCCTCAACACTTCTATCAAGTTGATTTGTTTACTTCCAGCTGTTGTAAGCTCTGTTGGCAGCCCCAGTCTGTGGCTAAGGGGTCAGGGTTGTCGCAAGGGATTTGAAATGTGGCTGCCAGAGGTTGCCTTACAGTAGGAGTTGGTGATGGGAGCCCTTGGCTGTCACTGGAACCTATCTGCACCATAATTAACAGGGTCTGAGGACCTCTGCATGGCTGCCGCCTCATAAGCACTCTACCAAACAGCAAGTGGACACTGTCCTGTGTGAGCACCCAGCACCCTGTGACGATCCCACACCCTGAGGACAGGACACAGGCCATGCCATAGAGATCTTAAAATCTGATACAGGGCACAATCAGGTTACCTGATAAAGAGGTGGCCTTGCACAGTTGTGATTTGAGTCTGAAAGGCTGTCAGGGTTTCCGGGGGGTGGGGGGGGGAGAGAGAGTGGAGGAGTCATTGAATTAAACTGTGTTCTGGGCCATGGGGAACCTCAAGTGGTGGAGTTACAAGGAAACTCGAGCATTTTATGTGAGGGAAAGAAAGCAGGCTGTAGTGACCAGACTAGACATAACAAGGGACATCAGGAGAAGGACAAGCTGTATGAAGGGAAGAAGATGGTTCCGCTTGGGATGTGATGAGTTTGAGGTGGCTTTGGTATATCTAGGTGGAAGAATCCAAGAGGTAGCTTAATAGAAATCTAGATCTGAGGTCCTGATTTGGGAGCCATATCCATCAAGGCAACAGCAGAGTCTGTGCTCGAAGAATTTCCATTTTTCTCTCCCCCATAGACTGACATCTGCAAGGGTAGGAACAAATCTGATTTACATGTATCCCAAGTACCCAGAACTGGACTTATATGCAACAGGTATTCAGGAACTCACCCAAGCGCCTGGATGGTTCCATGGGTGGATAGATAAGTAGGTACATTGGCAAATGGGTAGGTGGATGGATGTTTGGGTGAATGAATAGATGGGTGGATAGAACAGGGGAAGGATAATTCAGTGAGTAGGTGGGACATGGGAAGGTGAATGACTTGAGAGCATGCTTTCCCCTCCTAGTCCGTTCATACTATATAATTCTATATAAAAATCAAGAGACTTCGTTCTTTTTTTCTTTCCCGTTTGTCTTCATGAAGTCAGGAAAGCTGAGATAATTTTTTTTTAGTTTTATTTGACAGAGAGGGAACACAAGCACGGAGAGTGGGAGAGGGAGAAGCAGGCTCCCTGCTGAGCAGGGAGCCCAATGCAGGGCTCGATCCCAGAACCCTGGGATCATGACCTGAGCCGAAAGCAGACGCTCAACGACTGAGCCACCCAGGCACCTCTGCTGAGACACATATTAAAAGAACTAAATACAACCTGAAGGGGTGTCTGGCTGGCTCAGTGGAGCATGTGACTCGATCTTGGGGTCGTGAGTCAAGCCCTACGTTGCATGTAAAAATTAAATTTAAACAATATGTATATATAAGGCTCCATGCCCAGTGTGGAGCCCAACACAGGACTTGAATTCACAACCCTGAGATCAAAAGCCGGACACTTAACCAACTGAGCCATTCAGGCACTTCAAAAGTATTTTTTAAAAATAGAACCTTAAGGGGCGCCTGGGTGACTCAGTCGTTAAGAGTCTGCCTTCCGGGGGCACCTGGGTGGCTCAGTCGTTAAGTGTCTGCCTTCGGCTCAGGTCATGATCCCGGGGTTCTGGGATCGAGCCCCACATCAGGCTCCCTGCTCCGCGGGAAGCCTGCTTCTCCCTCTCTCACTTCCCCTGCTTGTGTTCCCTCTCTCGCTGTGCCTCTCTCTGTCAAATAAATAAAATCTTTAAAAAAAAGTCTGCCTTCGGCTCAGGTCATGATTCCCAGGGTCCTGGGATCGAGCCCTGCATCGGACTCCCTGCTCCTTGGGAAGCCTGCTTCTCCCTCTCCCAGTGTGGAGAGTGTCTCTCTGTCAAATAAAATCTTTAAAAAAAAAAAAAAAGAACCTTAAAGTAATTGTGGCTTATTGCTAAAATTGTGGATTGAATACAAACTGACCCCATCCCCTCCCAAGACCATAAGATCAGTAAAGGGATAAAATTAGCATTGAGGATTCTAGGAAGAGGGCAGAGGGGTGCCTGGGTGGCTCAGTTGTTAAGCGTCTGCCTTCGGCTCAGGTCATGATCTCAGGGTCCTGGGATTGAGCCCCGCGTCGGGCTCCCTGCTCAGTGCGGAGTCTGCTTCTCCCTCTGCCTCTGCTCCTCCCCCTGCTCCTGCTTTCTCTCTCAAATAAATAAATAAAATTAGAAAATTTTAAAAATGGGCAGAAGACACGAATAGACATTTCTCCGAAGAAAACATACAGATGGCAAACAGACACGCAAAAAGATGCTCAGCATCACTCATCATCAGGGAAATGCAAATCAAAACCGCAATGAGATACCACCTCACACCTGTCAGAATGGCTAAAATCAAAAAGAAACGAATGTTGGTGTGGATGTGGAGAAAGGGGAACCCTCTTGCACTGTTGGTGGGAATGCAAACTGGTGCAGCCACTCTGGAAAACAGTATGGAGGTTCCTCAAAAAGCTAAACATAGGGGCGCCTGGGTGGCTCAGTCACTTAGGCGTCCATCTTCGGCTCAGGTCATGATCCCGGGGTCCTGGGATCGAGTCCCGTGTCAGGCTCCCTGGTTAGTGGGAAGCCTGCTTCTCCCTCTCCCGCTCCCCCTGCTTGTGTTCCTGTTCTTGCTATCTCTCTCTGTGTCAAATAAATAAAATCTTAAAAAAAAAAAAAAAAAGATGTGGTGTACATACACAATGGAATATTATGCAGCCATAAAAAAGAATGAAATCTTGCCATTTGCAACAACGTGGATAGAGCTAGAGAGTATAATGCTAGGTAAAATAAGTTAGAATTGCTTCTCGGCCTTTTGGCATTAGATCAAATGTGAAATAAGTCAGTCAGAGAAAGACAAAGACCATATGATCTCATGCATATATGGAATTTAAGAAACAGAACAACAAACAAGTAAAGAAAAAAGAGAGAGAGAAACCAAGAAACAGACTCTTTTAAATATAAAGAACAAACTGATGATTGCCAGATGGGAGGTAGGTGGGAGAACGAGGGAGAATAGGTGATGGGGATTAAAGAGTACGCTTAAAATAAATAAAATGTATCCCTTTCCTTTAAGTACAGAAAAAAATCTATAGTAATTAAAAGAGTATAGTATTAGCATAAAAATAGACACATATATCAACAAAACAGGATACAGAGCCCAGAAGTAAACCCACACATATATGGTCAATTGATTTACAACAAAGGAGCCAATAATATACAGTGGGGAAAGGACGGTCTCTTCAATAAATGGTGTTGGCAAAATTGGACAGCTATATGCAGAAGAATGAAACTGGACCACTGTCTCACACCATACAAAAGAATTAAAACTCAAAATGGATTAAAGACTTGAACATAAGATCTGAAAGCGTAAAACTCCTGGAAGAAAAGATACTTCTTTCACGTGGATCTTGGTGACAGTTTTTTGAATCAGTTCTGAATCTTGAATCTGACACCAAAAGCAAAATCAAGAGAAGTAAAAGTAAGTGGGACTGCATCAAGCTAAAACTTCTTCACAGCAAAGGAAACCATCAACAACAAAAAAGGCAACCTCCTGAATGGGAGAAAATATTTGCAAAACATGTATCTTATAAAGGACTAATATCCAAAATATATAAAGAACTCATATAGTTTAGTAGCAAAAATAACCCACAAATAATCCTACTAAAAATTAACTAGACATTTTCTGTAAAGCAGACATACAGATGGCTAATGGGTACATAAAAAGATGCTCAGGGCACCTAGGTGGCTCTGTCAGTTGGGTGTCTGCCTTCAGCTCAGGTCATGATCTCGGGGTCCTGGGGTTGAGCCCCGAGTTGGGCTCCAGCCCCGATTTGGGCTCCCTGCTCAGTGGGGAGTCTGCTTCTCTCTCTTCCTCTGCTCCTCCCCCAACCCCCCGCTTGTACACTCTAATAATGAATAGATAAAATCTTAAAAAAAAAAAGATGCTCAACATTATTGATCATCAGGGAGATGCAAATCAAAACCTCAATGAAGTATCACCTCACCCTGTTAGAATGGCAATGTCAGTATTACCCAAAGCAAGTAGAGTTGTTTAGGATTATATCCTAGAGTTACAACAGTTTAATTCAAATTTATACCATCTTGACTTCAATAGTATATCTATCCAGCATCATTACCACCTCTTTCATTTATTGCTGTTAGAAATCACACTTTTATGCATTGTGTGTCCAACAATATAGGCTAATAACTTTTTTATTCATTAGTCTTTTTTTTAAGATTTTATTTATTTGACAGAGAGAGGGAGCACAAGCAGGGGGAGTGGCAGAGGGAGAAGCAGGCTCCCCACTGAGCAAGGAGCTTGATGTGGGGCTCAATCCCAGAATCCTAGGATCATGATCTGAGCTGAAGGCAGACTTTTAACTGACTGAGCTACCCAGGCACCCCTAGTCTTTTAAATCATAGAAAATTAAAAGTGGGGTTATAACCCAAAATTCCAATAATACTAGCTTTTACAATTGCCCATGTTTTTACATTATTGGAAATCTTTCTTTCTTCGAGATCTTCAAGACATTGCCTAGAGTCCTTTTATTTCAGCCTGAAGGAGTCCCTTCAGCATTTCTTATAGAGCTGGTCTCATGGTAATGAACTTTCTTAACTTTTATCAAGGAGTATCTTAATTTTTCCATTTTTGGAGGATACTTCTCCCAAATACAGGATTCTTGCTTGACAGTTGCTTGTTTTTTGTTTTTAGGGTTTTTTTCCTTCAGCACTTTAAATATATCAACCCACTGCCTTCTGGCCTCCAAGGTTCCTGATAAATTTGCTGATAATCTTATTGGGAATCCCTGTCTGTGATGACTTGCTCCTCTCTTGCTGCTTTCAAGATTGTCTTTGTCTTTGTGATTTGATATTTTTATTATGTGTCTTGGTGAGTCTTTGGAGTGGTTCCATTCATGTCTGTCATCAAAGTTGAGATCCGCCATAATTTCTTCAATTAATCTCTTTGCCTCTCTCTCTCTTTCTTGTTCTTCTGAGACCCCAACAGTGCATATGTTGGTCCCTTACGTTCTCTCACTTTTCTTCAATCTTTTTCTTTCTTTTCCTTAGACTCAATAATTTCCATTGTCCTATCTTCAAGTTTGCTGATTCTTTCTTCTGCCTGCTCAAATTTACTCTTGAATCCCTCTGGTGAATTCTTTTTAGTTATACTTTTCAGATCCAAAATTTCCTTTTGATTCCTTTTTATGCTTCCCATCTCTTCATTGATATTTCCATTTTGTTCATATATCATTTTCTTGACTCTGTCTATGTTTAGCTCTTTGAGTATCTTTAAGACAGTTGTTTTCAAGTCTTTCTAACAGGTCCACCATCTCTTCCTTAGATGAGGTTTCTGTCTTTGAGTGGGCTAGACTTTACTGATTTTTGTATGTGTTGTGATTTGTGGTTGTTGTCATTGAAAACTGAGCATCTGAATTTTACAATGTGGTAACTCTGGAAATCAGATTATTTCCCTTCCCCAAGGTTTTCTTTTCTTATCAAGTCTTTTTTTTTTTGGAAAGAGGGGGGAGTGGTGCGGAGGGGTAGAGAGGGAGAGAGAGAATCCCAAACGGGCTCCTTGCTCATCACAGAGCCAGACATAGGGCTCGATCTCACAACCCTGAGTTCATGACCCCAGCCAAAATCAAGAGTTGGATGCTCAACCGACTGAGCCACCCTGGCACCCCTCTTTTTGTAAAATAATTATTTTTGGTATTTTTGGTATTTTAGGGTATTTTTGTGCTGAGGATCAACCTGAGGTGTAAACTTAAGGTCTTCTCAGGTCTTTTCTGAGACTATGTCTTTTCCTGGGCTTGTACAGTGACTTTTCCAAATTCCCCTGCACATGGGGTTGCTTTTGAATGTCCAAATTCTTAATTATCTGGTTCCCAAAAGGGAAAAAGGAAAGCTAAAAACCAAAACCAAACAAATTAAAACAAATAAACAGGCTCTGTGTCTCTAGATTCCCTGGAACTTACTTCAGCTGGTGGGGGCTCAGCCCTGAGAGCCACCTCTGTGTCTGCACACCTGTGGTCACAAGCAGCAATCCACAATCAGGATAGGGATCCCTGATATTTGGAAAACAACGTACTTATTGCCCAGCGGGGCTCCCACATAGGAACATGGGCATGGCTCCCTGCTATTGGGTGGAGGGCACTGGGGGATGGTGGGAGATAGATCCCTGGTTCTTCCTATTCCATCTTCCCTGATGTCGCTGCTACAGCAAGAACTTTTACAACTCAATAATAAAAAGAGAAATACCCCAATTAAAAATCGGGCAAAGGATCTGTATAGACGTTTCTCCAAAGAAAATATACAAGTAGCTAAGAAGCATGTGAAAATATGCTCAACACCACGAGCCATCAGGAAAATTCAAACCAAAACCACAACTTCACACCCACTAGAATGATGATGTACTAGGCCAAAAATATGACACCCCAAAAGATAGCCACATCAAACCCCTGCAACCTGTGAATGTTACCTTATGTGGCCACAGATATGAGTAAGGTAGGACCTTAGGAGGAGGAGCTAATCCTGCATTATCTGAGTGGACGCTAAATGCAATCACGTGTGTTCTATAGGACGGGGAGGCGGGGTGGGGGGCTGAGAGAAGCACACACAGGTAAGGAAACATACAGACGGCAGAGACTGCAGCGGGGCAGCCACAAACCCAGCAGGCCACAGCAACCTCAAGCTGGAAGAAGCAGGGAGCAGAACCTCTGCTTACACCTTCAGAGGGAGCGCGGCCATCCTGACACCTTGATTTCAGATTTCTGGGCTTCAGAACTGTGAGAGAATACGTTTCCGCTGTTTTAAGCCGCCGAGTTTGTGGTGCTTTGTTACGGCAGCCCCAGGATGCTAATACATGTGGCTGTCATAGAAAAGACTTGTAATAACTAACGTTGGGGAGGATGTGGAGGCATGGGAGGCCTCACGCATGTACACCGCTGAGAGGAGTATAAAACAGCACAGGAATTTGGAACTGCAGCCTTGCAGTTCCTCAAGAGATTAAACAGAGTTATATGACCCAGCAATTCCACTCCCTAGTAATAAAGAGAAATTAAAGCCTATGTCCACATAAAAACTTGTCCGTGAATGTTATAGCAGTGTTATTTTTAATAGTTGAAAAGTGCAAACAACCCAAATGTCCACCAACTGTCGAATGATCAGTAAAATATGTATCCACATACAATGGATTGTTATTTTGCTATTTCTTAATGCCTTATAGGAATTCCTTATATATTCACGACAATACTCATCTTTTGTTAATTATGTGCCTGATATTATCTCCTCTGAGTTTGTGCCATGTCTTTTCCCATTCTTTATGATATCTTGAATATAAAATGGATTTAATTTGCATTTTCCTGGTTGCTGGCAAATTAAGCATCTTTACATGTGTTTACCGGCCAATTGCCAGCCTTTTTGTGAAATGCCTTTTCGAGTCTCTAATTTTCATTTGGCTTTTGCTTAAACATTTGTAGAAGTTCTTTAAATATTCCGAATATGAGCCTTTGTCAGTTAGTGTTACAAATATCTTCCTTAGCTTGCTCCTTTTTGTTTCTTTGTTTACTCTTTGAATGTTGTCTTAGGGTGAACAGTTCTTAATTTTACTGTAATTAAATTTATCAGGTTTTTTCCCTTCAGGATTATTTTTATGCCTAGTTAATAAATTTTTGCTACCCTAAATTCCTAAAGATATATTCTACAGGCTTTATAGTTTGTATTTCATATCTAATTAATTTTTGTATATGGTGCAAAGTAGGGATCAAGTTGTTGCTTTTTCTTTTCTGTCCTATGGGAATATCCCACTGTTCCAGAAACATTTATTTAAAAGACTGTTCTTTCCCTACTGCTCTCTCTGCAAGGCCTCCTTTGTTGAAAATCAGGTATCTACATACATGTTGGTCTGCTTCTTGAGTTTTGCTATTCCATGGGATTATCTTTGTATTCATACACTAATAACACAGTGCCTTAATTACCATACTTTATAATAAGCCTTTATATCCAGTGAAGCCATTCTCTTACCTTGTTCCTCTGTTTTCAAAAGATTTTGGATATTCTTGTTCCTTTGCATTTACTAGAAATTGAGAATCAGTTTGTCAAGTTACATAGGTCTGTAACATATATGCAAACAACCCTTCTGGCATGGTCTTTGAGATTTCATTGAATGTACAGATCAATTTTATAGAAGAATATGTTATAATAATGAGTTTCCTGATATATAAACATGATATATTTCACCTTTTATATATTCTTTCATTTCTTATAATTTCCTTTAGTTTTCTATGTAGCTGCCTTGCATATCCTATATGTAAGTCTTTACAAAGATTCATTCTCTAGCTCCTGTGTCTACTTTAACAGAAAGACAATTCCTTTTCATGCTCTGATCTTACGCCCAGCAACCTTACTAAAGTCATTTATTAATTCTAATAATTATCCATATATTTATTTTAGATTTTCTATGTGCATATCATCTGCAAATAATGACAATTTTAGGTATCCCTTCCCAACCCTTTTATCTTTTATTTCTCTTTTCTTCCTGCACTTACCAGGGAGCTCCCTTGCAATCTTGACTTAAAGCAGCAAAAGTGGGTGTCCTTGTGTTTTCCTGATGGCAAAAAGAAAGCTGGAAACATTGTAACATTAAGGATGACAATGTTTGCTGCACGTTTGTTTAGATATTCTTAACAGATCAAGGAAGTTCCAATCTATTCCTAGTTTGCTAGGAATATTGAATCAATTGTTTTTCTGCATGTATTGGGGTGTTTATATGATTATTTTCTCCTTTATTTTGCTATTTTGGTGAATTACATTGATTTCTGAATGTTAAACCAAACTTGCATTCCTAGAATATGCCCAACTTGGTTGTGTTATCTTTTCAATAATCACTGGATTTGGCTTACTAATATTTTATTTAGAAATATTTTTATCTTTGTCCCCGAGCAATATAATATTGGCATGTAATTTTTCTCATAATGTCCCCGTCAAACTTGGGGAACAAGCTGCATACAAGGTCCAACTAAAACAAACATGTGTTGGAGTGCTTGGGTGGCTCAGTCAGTTAAGCCTCCAACTCTTGGTTTCGGCTCACGTCATGATCTTGGGTTGTGGGGTCAAGCCTCATGTCAGGCTCCGTGCTTGCATGGAGATGACTTGAGATTCTCCCTCTCCCTCTCTCCTCTGCCCCTCCACCCCGGGTTGCTATCTCTCTCTCTCTCTCAAATAAATAAATAAATCTTTAAAAAATAAAAATAAAATAACACGAACATGTGTCTCCTCTTTTTCTTTTCTCCAGAAGAGTTTGCATGAAATTAGTGTTATTTCTTTTTAAATGTTTGGCAGAACAGCTAGTGAAATCATCAGGGTCTAGAGTTTTCTTTGGGGAAGGTTTTGAATTGTAGGTTCAGTTTTGTTGGTATGATACTATCTAGATTTTCTATTTATTCTCGTGCCAATTTGGTCAGGTATATTATTCTAGACATTGGTCCATATCATCTAAAATTTTAAATGTGTTGTTACAAAGTTGTTCATGATACTCTCTTACTGCCATTTTAATGTCTGAAGGATCTCTAGTAATGTCTCTTTCTCACTCTTGACCATGTTTCCCGTGCTTCCCTTAACATGATCAGTTTCACCAGCACTGAGACTTGTAGCTTTGTTGATTCTGTTTGTTTTCTTTTTTTTTTAAAGATTTTATTTATTCATTTGAGACACAGAGATACAGAGAGAGAGAGAGAGAGAGCATGAGCTGGGGGAGAGGCAGAGGGAGAGGGAGAAGCAGGCTCCCTGCTGAGCCAGGAGCCTGATGTGGGGCTCATCCCAGGAAGGGATCCTGACCTGAGCCGAAGGCAGAAGCTTAACCACCTGAGCCACCCAGGCGCCCCTCTGTTTGTTTTCTATGTCATTAATTTCTCCTCTTTATTATTCCCTTTCTTATACTTCCTTTGGGTTTAGTTGACTGTTTCTTTTCAAGCTTCTTGAGATGCTTGCTTAGGTCTTGTGTTCCCAGCATTTCTTCTTGTCTGAAAGAATTTATATAAAACTGAAATAATGTGTTCTTTGACAGTTTGATAGAACTCACCTATGTGGGCACCTGGGTGGCTCAGTTGTTAAGCGTCTGCCTTCGGCTCAGGTCATGATCCCAGGGTCCTGGGATCGAGCCCCGCATCGGGCTCCCTGCTCCGCGGGAAGCCTGCTTCTCCCTCTCCCGCTCTCCCTGCTTGTGTTCCCTCTCTCGCTGTGGGTCTCTCTCTGTCAAATAAATAAATAAAATCTTTAAAAAAAAAAAAAAAGAACTCACCTATGGAATTATTTGTGCTTCAGTTTCTCTACTAGTTATGGAGCTATTCATTTTCTATTTCTTCTTGGGTAGTCGTGATGTTATAATTTCTGGGAATTATAAAGCTTTCAAAGTATTAACACAAATTTGCTGATTGCATTTCTTTATTTTTTTTAGCCTCTGTAATATCTGTAGTCATTTCTTACCTTGTGTTTAATAATACTTTATTCTTCATTTCCCTCTTTTATTCTTAATTAGCCAAGCTAAAGTTCTGCCTTTTTTTTTTTTTCCAGTTTTTTCAAGGAACTGTTCCTTGGCTTTCTTGATCTCATTTTATCTTTATTCTCTATTTCATTAATTTCTGCTTTCCACTTGTCCTTTTTACTTTCTTCGGGTATAATGTGTTCTTTTTCTGACTACATAATATTAACGCATAGCTTGTTATTATTATTATTATTTTGAGTAAGCTCTACACCAAGCATGGGGCTTAAACTCATGACCCAGAGATCAAGGTTGCATGCTCAGCCAACTGAGCCATCCAGACACCCCGGCCCATCTTCTTTTCTTATTTAAGCACATAAGTCTGTGATTTACTCTCTAAATACCATTTTGTTGTATCCCACGAGTTCTGATGAGTAAAATTGTTATATCATTCAATTTTACTTTTTCCTTCTTTGTTCATTTGACCTATAAATTATCCGTGTGTTTGCTTGCCTGCTGTAGGTCTAGATTCGAATGCTTTAACAGAATCTCTTTTGGGCTTCCCTGGCTGCAGAAGCCAGTTCCTGCTTATTAATATTCAAACACATCAATTATCCATCTAAGCTTGTATGCATCACGCACTGCAAGTCATCTTTTCTCCTGCCCTCTTGGTGAAAGGAGGCTTTGAGTCCAGCAGCCCCAGGGGAGGGCATGTAGGTGGGACTCAGGCTGACTCAGAAGGCCAGCCCTGGACAGCTCATGTCTGAGGTTACACCCGCCGGAACAGAATCTTGTTCTGACAACCCGACAGGTTCCATGTGGCCTCATCATGCCCAGCTCCTAAACTGTCATGTGAGGTCAGGGATTTATTTAACAGGAAAGGTTAGACCTTTGAGGGTTTTGTTCTTTCAATTCTGCCCCTGTCTTTGACCTGGAATCAAATATACTGGTAACAAATATTTTCCAAATGCAATCAGGACAGCCACTTTCCTGGTTGACGTGTGACGGGGGTATGATGAACCATCAGAATCATGGTCATAGAAATGGAAGTGCGGGAAGGGCAGGAAGGGTCTTAGGCAGGGTTGAATCTCCTCTCTTGATGGACACTCCCTGTCAGCTTCCTATAAGGAATCCATAATGAGCAAAAGAAAGGTCAGTCACCATTAATTAAGCCTAGTGCATGGACCTCAAGATAAAATTAAATCCATTACCAGCCAGTGAAGAATTACCCTTCTTTCTTTACAAGCCACAAAAATAACCAATATAAATGGCCTGCATCTATCAGCCACATTTCTTGATCATTTTGTCACTTAAGTTGGTGACTGTGGGCAAGTTAGTTAGTCCAAGTGTAGTAGGCTGCACTGTGGCCCCTAGGATCTCAGGTCCTGATCCCTGGAATCTGTGGATGTTACCTTATATGGCAAAGATCTTGCCAATGTAGTAAATTAAGGACCTTGAGCTGGGTAGATGATCCTGGATTATTTGAGTGGACCCTAAATGCCATCACAAGTATCCTTATAAAAGCCAGGCCGAAGGGGGCAAGACACAAAGACAAGAGGAGATGGCAGTGTGACCAGAGATTAGAGCGATGCTCCCACAAATCAAGGAATACCAGCAGCCTCCAATGCGGGAAGAGGCCAAGGACAGATTCTCCCTTCCAGTTCTGACAGATGAGTCAATCAATCATCATTCATTTTCATTCTCTCACCACCCAACATTCAGGAGCACCTGGTCCTTAGGTCTGTACGAGTCCTTTGGTGCCTGCCAGGCCAGCTGGTGCTGGGGGTGCGATCTGGACCTGCCTCGCTGGTGAACTCAGATACTCTCCAGACCCTGAGCAGGCTCCAGGGCACAGAAGATGAGTGGAGGGCCTGCAGCAGAGGCCCAGTGTCACCATTTACTAGCTGGGAGACCTCAGCAAACCTCCTAACCTTTAGGAGTACCAGTTTTCTCATCTGTAAAATGGGGACTCATTCATTACAGGGAAGCCAGAAAGGTAAGAGGGAAGCCCGGCAGGCCCATGGCTTCTAGGATGCCAAAGAGTTGAGGGAGGATGAGGCCAGAAATGCTATAGGAGTGGGTGATCTTGGAGTTGTTGAGGCCCTGGGGTGGGGGCAGGGTATCACAGACCACAAATATGACCTCTGCGGGGAATGGCAGAGAAGAGAAAGCAAAGGCTGGGGGTGAGGACCTGGAGTTGAGGGTCCCCTTGTTTTAGAATAGAGAGAAAGGCAGCTGTTTGTGGCTGGTGGAAGGAGTCTACACATAAAGAGAGGGTGTCCATGAAGAAGAGCTGAGGATCCAGGGAGGGTCCGGGGGTACTAGGAAGAACATGAGCCCAGACTCTCCACAGGGGCATCTCCTTTGGGATATGTAGGGAAGTCGGAGGAAAGGGTGGCCCTCCATGGGGCACAGGGGGGTCTGTGGTCATTGGGCAGGGTGTGCTGTGCAGGCTCTGGGGGGGTTGTTGCTGCTTCTCTGACTCTCAGGGTCCTCTGCCCACCCACTGTTTACCCCTCCCCACCCCAGGAGCTCCAGCCCAGAAGGGACACGCCCTTCCTTCACTGGGGGCTCACCTGCAGCAAATGGTGGGGGAGTTCCAGTCTTGCACTGAGTTTGATCTGGCAGCTTTAAATTGGGCAGGGCTTTCAATAACTGTGAATGTCCAGAAAGTTAGGGACCAACCTGAAGTGGATGCAACAGAACGCCATTGAAAACAAGGGGCCAATCGGGGCGCGTGGGTGGCTCAGATGGTTAAGCGTCTGCCTTCGGCTCAGGTCATGATCCCAGGGTCCTGGGATGGAGCCTCACATCGGGCTCCTGGCTCAGCGGGGAGTCTGCTTCTCCCCCTCCCTCTGCCTCTCCCACTGCTCATGCTCTCTCTCTCTCTGTATCTCTGTGTCTCAAATGAATAAATAAAATCTTTAAAAAAAAAAAGAAAACAAGGGGCCAAGAAAAGAGATTTATATTCATACCACCTACCGAGTTTATATTCCTCGATAAATGTAGTTACAATAATAATGGGGTTGCAGGAGGTATTATTGTCCTTCTCCCCCCCCACCCCCTGCAATTTTTACTGGATGGAAATTATGACCAAAATAGGTCCCAAGTTACTGCATTTGATGTCTGATAGGCATCTCAGATATAACACGTTCACAACTGAACCGAATTTTTTATTTCTGCTGTTCTCCCCCAAGTCCCCTCCCCCAGGCCCATCTCCCCCATCTCAGTAAATGGTACTAGGAGCCAGCCTCGGGTCCTACTTTTTACTCTTCCCAAGCATCTGGTCCATCTGCAAGTCCTACAGTCTCAATTGGGACAAGCTCTCCCAAATCTGACCCAGCATGAACCCCCAGCCTTAGCCCTCCTTCCCTCCTGGACACGTAACAGCTTCCTCTTAGCACCTCCACACCTGGGGGGGCGGGGGCGGCTTTTATCTTATAAACTTTGACCAATGTTTATGAATTATTTTAATTTTATTTTTTTAAAGATTTTATTTATTTATTTGACAGAGAGGGACCCAGCGAGAGAGGGAACACAAGCAGGGGGAGTGGGAGAGGGAGAAGCAGGCTTCCCGCTGAGCAGGGAGCCCGATGCGGGGCTCGATCCCAGGACCCTGGGATCATGACCCGAGCCAAAGGCAGACGCTTAACGACTGAGCCACCCAGGCGCCCTAATTTTATTTTTTTAATAAAAATTGAGTAGACCTGTAATTTCCCTCCTAGATATACACCCCAAAGAACTGCAAACAGGTGCTCACACAGAGACATGCAGTCCCATGTCATTGCAGCACTCTTCTCTGTAGCCAAATGCTGCAAGCAGCCCAAACGCTCACAAGCAGATGCATGGATGAGCACAGTTGGTCTGCCGGCACAATGGCATATCGTTCAGCTGTGAAGAGGAACGAAGTACTGATACATACCACACTGTTGATGAGCCTTGAAAACATAAGCGAAAGGGGCAAGACACAGAAGGTCAAATATTGTCTGATTCCATTTATATGAAATACCCAGAATAGGTAAATCCATAGAGACAGAACACAGGTGGGAGCCAGGGGCTGGGGGAGAGAGGACAAGAAAAACTACTTAATGCGGGGAGGGGTGTTACTTTGGAGTGATGGGGATGTTTTGGAACTAGATAGAACTGGTGATTGCATAACATTTCAAATGTACTAAATGCCCCTGAACTATTCACTTGAAACAGTTAATTTTATGTTATGTGAATTTTCCCCAGTGAATTATTTTTAAAAACAACTCAAGTATTTGTCAGGAATGGTGATAGACGAATGCTCCTATACCTACCCCTCGTTTCCATCCTTGTCTCCTCAAAGATAACCACTGAACCTCTACCCTGATTTTTGTGCTTGTTATCTGCTTCCATTTTTTGGAATTCTTTTTTCCCATGTGTTTGCATCCTTAGACAATAAGTTGTTGGTTTTGTTTTTGTTGCCATGCTTTATAGAGTCTGTGAGGTTTTATATTCCTGCTATTCCTTCACATTGCTGTGTGTCATTGTAATGAAGTTGTTATCTTTGCTCTCTGCTGTTTCTTTTTAAAAAAATTTTTTTTAAGATTTTATTTATTTGACACAGAGAGAGAGAGCCCATAAGCAGGGGGAGCAGCAGGCTGAGGGAGAGGGAGAAACAGACTCCCTGCTGAGCAGGGAACCCGATGCGGGACTCGATCCTGGGACCCTGGGACCGTGACCCGAGTGGAGGCAGACGCTTAACCTCCTGAGCCACCCAGGTGCCCCTATGCGGTTTCTTTGCATAAATATGCCATAGTCTTTATTCACACAGACAATAGATATTTACATTGTTTTCAGTATTTTTTTTTAAAGATTTATTTATTTATTTTAGAGACAGAGAGAGCAGGGGGAGGAGCAGAGAGAAAGGGAGAGAGAATCCCAAGCCAACTCCCCACTGATCCCGCAACCCCGAGATCACGACCTGAGCTGAAACCAAGAGTTGGACACTTAACCGACTGTGCCCCCCAGACACCCCTGTTTCCGGTATTTTTCTATGACAAACAACAATGCGATAACATTCTTACACAGGTCCCCTGTGCACGTGGTCAGGAGCTTCTTTAGGGCAAATACTGTGGATGGGACTGCCTCGTTGTGGGACATGTACAGCTTCCACCTTACTTGCTAATGCCAGATTGTTTTCCAAGATGCCAGTTGTATTCATTTTCGCAAAGAACCACTTTTTGGCTTTGTTGGTCCTCTATGTGATCTTTGTGCTGTATTTCATAATTTTCTGCTCTTGCCTTTAGTATCAGCTTCCACTCCCACCAGCAGTGCCTAAGAGTTCCCTTTGCTCCACATCCTCAGCAGTGCGTGGTGTGTCAAATTTTTTCATTTTTGCCAGTCTGGTGACTGTTACATGGTGACTCAGTCCTTGGTTTGCATTTGCAATAACAGATGAGTTTAAGCATGTGTTCTTATATTTATTGCCACTGTGAAGGGCCTATTCTAATGTCTTGCCCAAATGCCTAGTAGATTATTTATCTTATTAAATTGTAAACATTCTTTACGTAGTATGGATATGAATCCTTTATCCCTTATATCTTCTCCCAGTTTGAGATTTGTACTGTCACCCTCTTTTTTTTTTTTTGGAGAGATAGAGCACTCACGGGCAAGAGGGAACGGGGGGAAGGGCAGAGGGAGAGGGAGAGAAAGAATCTGAAGCAGACTCCACGCCCAGTGTGGAGCCCAATGCAGGGCTCGATCTCACCACCCTGAGATCATGACCTGAGCAGAAATCAAGAGTCAGACACTTAACCAACTGAGCCAACCCAGGCACCCCTTTATTTTTTTATTTTTAAGTCAAGTCTACACCCAACATGGGGCTCGAACCTACAACTCGCATGCTCCATTGACTGAGCCCGTCACGTGCCCCTGTACTGTCACCCTTTTGATGGTGTTTTCGAAAAAAGAGATTGTTATAGGGTGGAGGAGGGCTTTTTTTAAACTGTATATCCCGGGCGCCTGGGTGGCTCAGTTGGTTAAGCGACTGCCTTCGGCTCAGGTCATGATCCTGGAGTCCCGGGATCGAGTCCCGCATCGGGCTCCCTGCTCGGCAGGGAGTCTGCTTCTCTCTCTGACCCTCTCCCCTCTCATGTGCTCTCTCTCTCTCATTCTCTATCTCTCAAATAAATAAAATAAAATCTTAAAAAAAAAATAAATAAATAAACTGTATATCCCTTTGCACCTTGTAAATTGTGCACCAAGTGCATCTATTACCCAAAAAATTGAGTATAATTTGAATTAAAAGAAAAGAGCTTAATCTTGGGGTGCTTGGGTGGCTCTGTCGGTTAAGCGTCCGACTCTTGGTTTCGGCTCAGGTCGTGATCTCTGGGACGTGAGATGGAACCCCATATCAGACTCCGCGCTCAGTGGGGAGTCTGCTTGAAGATTCTCTCCCTCTGCCCCTCCACCAACTCTCTCTCTCGTTCTCTCTCGCTCTCTCTCAAACGAAATACATAAATCTTGAAAGAGCTTAGTCTCTATCACTCTACCCTCATTAATTTTCCTAAGTTATTGTGCCCTAAATTATATCACTCATGAATTCTTTTATGTGTGTCCTGTGACACTTGACTGAGAACTGTGTTCAGAGCGATATCCCCAGTGCTTGAAACACCGCTTTACTCAAAGTGGGTGTGAGGTCCTCACTCTGTAGGGGAGCAACAAAGGACAGACAGGAGGCAAAAGGGAGGACTGCCATTAGGGGCGAATGTGGCTTTTCATGGGGGTCCACTGGTTCCACGGATGGCATAGGAACCAAAGTAATGGAAGAAGTACTCTTTCCTCAAACAGAGCTTAGGTTGCTTCTGGAAAAGTTATTATTAGTATTGGGAGGTGTGCTTACTTCTGTTGGTCAGCCCTAAAGTAGTGGCCGATGCAAGTCTCAGGAGAGGTCCTGGGTCTTCATCACCCAGTCTCCCCGGCACTCCCTCACCCTTTTATTGCCCACCTGTCTTTGCAGCCAGCATGGTGTCCGAGCCACTGGCCTGGGACCTAGAGCACTGCTTGCTTTCTTTCTTTCTTTCTTTCTTTCTTGCTTTCTTTCTTTCTTTCTTTTTTAAAGATTTTATTTACTTATTTGACAGAGAGAGACACAGTGAGAGCAGGAACACAAGCAGGGGGAGTGGGAGAGGGAGAAGCAGGCTTCTGGCCGAGCAGGAAGCCCGATGTGGGGCTCCATCCCAGGACCCTGGGATCATGACCTGAGCTGAAGGCAGACACTTAACGACTGAGCCACCCAGGCGTCCCTACAGCACTGCTTTCTGCCCTGGGAGCTTGAGCAAGCTTCTTGCCCTTCCACAGTCTCCATGTCCCTGAAAGCAAAACGGAGGCCGCGATGTGAACACCAACAGCTTATCTCGTATTGCTAGACCTCTCACCAAGAGCATTTGTATCCATTACCTCTCATAATGAGGTACCCCGTGAGGCAGGTGAGATTGGATGAGGAAACCTGGAAGGAGTGAGCCTCCAACTCTCGGCCACGTATGGCCTAAGAGGCCTTGTCTCCAGGTTTCATCCTGGGGAGAACCGAGAAGTGCGGCTGCCTGGGAAGGTGAACTCTGCACATGTGGGCTGGCTGCTCCCTGGGCACTTCCTCTGTGGATCCCCACAGCAGCTGTGAGTGACGGGTACTAGTATTCCCATGTGACTGGTGAAGAAACTGGCCTTGAAAGACATGAAGTGATTTGCCCAAGGTCACCCAGCATTCAAGGTCATGAGCCAGGGCTCAAATCCAAGGTTCAAACTCCAGAGCCCACGCTTCTCTCCCACCCCTGTTGTCTCTGTAGACCTCTGCGTGCATTCAACAGTGGGCTTCCCCAGCTCGGAGCAGAGTGGCCAAGGGAGAGGGCCTGCTACAGAGCTGCACTGTCAGGGTCTAGAAGGTCACCCAGCAGAACGTCCTATACATACGCTTCTAAATCTAGATCCTGACCGACAATCTCCAGCACATCAGAAAATAGAACATTTCCATAGCCTGGGACCATTAAGTGCAGGGGCAACCGGCCCTTTCTATCTCCAGGTCCCCCAAGGCCATCTCAGTGTTGCAGTGCATTATGGGAACTGATAAAAGGGTAACTATTGACCAAAGCTGAATTTTTCAGAATAGTGTGCTTAGGAAGGCTGGGAAGTCTGTGTTCCATCTCAGAAGCAGTCCATCCACAATTACCCTGAAAGGATGCAGTACTTAGAAGAGAGAAGGGCGGTCACTGTCAGATCTGTGCTTTCTTTCTTTCTTTTTTAAGATTTATTTATTTATTTATTTGACAGAGAGAGACACAGTGAGAGAGGGAACACAAGCAGGGGGAGTGGGAGAGGGAGAAGCAGGCTTCCCGCAGAGCAGGGAGCCTGATGCGGGGCTCGATCCCAGGACTCTGGGATCATGACCTGAGCCGAAGGCAGACGCTTAATGGACTGAGCCACCCAGGCGCCCCTGTGCTGACTTTCTAAATGGACACTCTGCTGAGCTAAGCACAAGGGGCTGGAAAGCCCTTCCCCTTAACCAGAATGAAAGGGATCCATCACTCTCAGACACTTGGAGGGCAGAGCACAGCTTTGGAGTACGATCCTGGCTCTCCTCTTGGTTATGACAATGTTGGACAAGTTACAGTCCCCCTCTCTAAACCCTGGTCTCCCACCACCCAAGCCCAGCGACATGCATGTTGACTCCCTCACAGGGCTGTTGGAGAGTTTGTAGTCTAGGTGCCTGGTGCAGTGCCAGGTACACAGCTGGAGCTCAATAAATGTACTGTGACCTCAGGCAGTAAAAATCAAGGATGCTGGGAGTGGGGGAGAGCTCACTGGAGGCTAATCTGGGAAGGCTCCATGGAAGAGGTGAGATGACAAGGGAGGATTCAGGGCGACTAGGAAGCTGCTCCAGGCCGAGAACAGCAGGAACACAGTGTCAGACATGAGAATTCCTAAGCTGACTGCTGGACCCTCCCTGAGGGCAGTAATGGCCCCACCGGGGTGAAGAAGGGGACCAGAGTAGTGAATTAGAACAGGAGCATGTCTGCTCGGACCTCCAGCATGTTGGGGAACAGCCTGGAGGGTGGCTCTGAAATGGAACTTCATATTTCCCAGAGCCTCCAAGCGTCTCTGGCCTACTTGACCTACACTAGGCCCGGCCCCTCCTCTTCCCCTGCCTCTAGGCACAACGACCCCAGGTGTCCCAGATTATTACACTTCTCTTCTCTGTGACTTTGTTTATTCTCAGTGCTCAGCTCTGGGTCAGCTCCCAAGCCCCCCTCCCCCCCCCACACACATACACACACACGGAGGGACAGCTCCTGGCCCCAGCACCTCCCATATTCTAGCAGAGAGGTTGTGGCTGTGAGCACTGTGGTGTGGTGGCCAGGCTGCAGCAGGCCTTGCCAGCCCTGTCCAAACTAGATGTGGTGCAGAGAGCACAGGCCTGGGGGTCAGGAGATCTCACCCCTGCACATGACAGAATTGGTTTAGGAATGCACTGGGCTGCAAGTAACAGAAAACCCAAACTGTCACGGCTTCAACAAATGGGTGCTTATGTTTCCTGCATAAGGCCATCATTGCCCTCTGTGAGGGTCCAGCAGGCAGCTTAGGAATCTCACGTCTCAGACGGTGTTCCTGCCCTTCTCTGGCCCTGAACATCTTCCCAGTCCCCCTGACTCTTCCCTGTCATTACACAGTCTGGAGGAGAGTGTCTCAGGGCCAGGGCAGGTACTCAGAGATTCTTTCTTTCTGGTGCACACAGTAGCTACGGAGCAAGGACACGGCTCTGGGGTTCGGCAGAACTGGGCCCCTTTCCGGCTCTGCTGCTAACTAGCTGTGCAGCTGCAGACAAGTCACTTCACCTCTTGGAGGCTCTGCTCCTTTTCTGCCCACCCCCCCACCCCGCAACAAGGGTAGGACTGGATTATCCTCAGCTCTCACGTCTCAGGATGAGCTTCCTTCCTGACATGTGAGTCAGCTCTACCTATGCGCACACACAGCTTTATAGATTTACTCATGTCTTTTAGCTTAAGGAGACAAAGTTAGAGCCCATTCTAATATGAAGATAGAGAATAAGGAACATGAAAAAGGACAGAAGAAGGCATTCCGGGAGTGACTTTCAGATCCAGATCTCACCCTTCCATTCCTTCCAGCCCATGGATCCATACATAACAATGCTTTGTTTTTTCTTTTCTCCCCCACCACTTCCTCCATTTTTTTTTTTTTTTTGCATGTATCATGCATACTTTGCCTCCCATTTTCCCATTTCCAGGTCTTTATAGTACGGTGATGTCATCACCGTAATGAAAAGCTCAAAGTGAGGAGGGCATGTGATGTGATGAGCACTGGGTGTTATATGCAACTAATGAATCATTGGACATTATATCAAAAACTAATGATGTAATATATGTTGGGTAATTGAATTTAAATTTTAAAAAATGGAAAAAATAAATAAACATATATAATATATACAAAGGAAAAGTTCAAAGTGTTTCTTTAATTCCAGCCTTTATGAAAACCAATAGCATCTTGAGTTAAATAGTGTCAGCTTCATTTCCTATCTTTTGGCATTCCTGATTCATTATTTAAGGTATGGCTTGGTGAGAAAAGTGTTCAATTGGAAACCTCATCCCCCAGCTACTTCTTTGGCCAGTGTGGAATGTTCTGAATTGTCTAAACCCTGTCTCTCAGCTCCTACCCAAGGCTGAAACCCTTTTGTGTGTCCTCCAGGTGTTTTCACAGCTGATCTAGTTGACATTCATCAGGATGCAGAACTGAGCGCCACACGGTATCCGAGCCTGGCCTGGCTCCTGCCTACCGCACCAACCTAACCTCTTGCCTCTCATTCTTGACATTGACCCAACTCCACTATGTTGTTCCTCATCTCTGAGCCCCTGTACAGGCTGCCCTTCTGCTTGGAATGCCTTTCCAGTGACCCACCAAACCCATGCATATCATATAGTTAACCCAAGCCCATGACCACTAACAGGAGCTCTTTCTGCCCTTCTCATAACGTCAGGCCCAACCATATGATTTCACTTCAACTCAATATATTTACTATTATTAGGTCTCACAATTAACACATTAACTATATATTAATGATGATGAGATATTGCTCGAGAAAGCACATTTCAAGGTCACCACACTCCCATTGTTCAAAAAGGCCTACGATACGGCATAATTCTTTTCATTGTCTCATAAGTATTCTTTTTTGTAGGTTTTTTCTAAGCCTTCTACCACTCCAGCTTAGCACCTACTCCCGAACTAGGAGGATGCTGACCACCCACGGGCATTATCCCCCTAAACCCCTTAGAAGTCCCACTACTCAACACCTCCGTACTTTTAGCTTCCGGAGTATCGATCACTTGAGCATATCACTATCCTCCCCTGGCTACCTCTACTCACACTTTCAGACTCAGTATAAATAAACATCTTTTTCCCAAGAAGCTTCCCTGACCCAACCCCCCAAATTGGGCTAAATGCCCTACTGGAGCTCCAACAATCTTGTGCTTACCCACATTTCAGATGAAATGTATGAAGCACACAAATTTAAGTAATGAGAATTTAATCATGTCTCCTTGGCCAAAGTGGGAGAGAGAGAGTAACATTTTTTTTTTAAAGATTTTATTTATTTATTTGACAGAGAGAGAGAGAGAGGAATCACAAGTAGGAAGAGTGGCAGGGAGCGGCAGAGGGAGAAGCAGGCTACCGACGGAGCAAGGAGCCCGATGTGGGACTCGATCCCAGGACCCTGAGATCATGACCTGAGCTGAACGCAGACGCCTAACGACTGAGCCACCCAGGCGCCCCTAACATTTTATTTTTATTATTATTTTTAAGATGTATTTATTTGAGAGAGAGAGAAGACAGCGCAGGAATGGGGGTGGAGGGGCAGAGGGAGAAGGAGAAGCAGACTCTCCGCTGAGCAGGGAATCCGACCTGGGGCCTGATCCCAGATCTCTGGGATCACGACCTGAACCAAAGGGTTCCCCGAGAGAATATTTTAAACAAGGTTACCCTTGGCCCAGTGAACACTAGCCTGAGAGGGTGAGATGGAAGCCCCAATGCATCTTAGTCCTCACGTGTTTTTATGGTGCGAACGTCTGCCCTCTCTGGGTATGATGCTGGTGTTTAAAGACATATTTTTCTCACAGAGCAGGAAATGTCCCAGACATAGCAGAGACGGTTCACATGCTGGGGGACGAAAAAAGGAAGAAAGAAAAACAAGGCATACCCACTACAAGAACTTATCTGTTAGGGAAGTTTTAGGACATGGGTTCAAATCCTAGCTCTGCAGCTAACCAACTTGGGTACTTTAGTCAAGTCACTGTAATCTGTTGGCAGGTGTGTCTGCCCGTCTTTATAGGGTTACCCTGAGCGGCACCCGCCTGGCTCAGTCCGTAGAGCATGGGACTCCTGATCTTGGAGAGTTCAAGCCCCACATTTTGGCGTAGAGCTTACTTAAAAAAATAAATAAATAAAAATAAAAAAATATATAGGGTTACCCCGAGGCTTAAATGAGGTAACAAATGTAATGTACCCATAAGGTAGACAATAACAGTTCGCGTTACTTCAGCCAATACCCCTCTGCTTCCTCAGAACCTCGAACCAATGGATTCCATCCACCGCAGGCCAGGGTCTGCGCAGGACCACCAGGCACATGAAGAGGCGAGGGGGCATTCCAGTAGCATTTCCGATGTCCCAGGCTGTAAGTGTCGCTGAGCTTCGGCCCCAGGCTGGGACCCAGGGGTGCTTCCAGCCCTTCAGCAGCCACACGCTGGCATTTAGGAATTGGTCCCTGGGGGCTTCTAGGGCTTCGCCTCGCTCCCTCTCCGACCCCCAGTATAGCAGTTTTCCTTCCGGATGGCATTAAGCTGAGTCCGGGTCCATCTCGCTCCTGCCCGCGAGCTCCTCGGGGGTGCCGAGCCCAGCCCGCGGCTACCCAGAGCTGGAGGCAGGAAGGGTGACTGAATCCTCGACTCCCGAGTCACCGTTAATCATGCAGAAGCCCGTCTCCTCCCCGCAGCCCCTGCCCTATAACTGCTGCCGCGGCTCGATTCCGTGCCTCGCTGTCCCGCTCAACCCCCGCACACAGTAGGCGCTCCACTAACACTGTAAATGCCACCCCAGCAGTCGCACTCAAGCCATCGCCCAGGGCCATGCGCCGACTCTTTCGGGGGCGCCTGCAGCGCCCGCCGCGCCCGGCCGCCCCTTCCGCGCCCAGAGCGCCGCCTCCTCCACTAGGGACAGGACCAAGTCGCCCCTAGCAACAGCAGCCAGGCAGGCTTCCTCGGGTCGCGCTGATTGGCCGAGTTCCGGGAGGCGGCGGTGCCGTCACTTCCGGCATCCGGAGGCAGCAGAGGAAGCCGAGGGGCGGCCATCTTGGGTCCGTGAGGCTCCGAGGTACCGGGAGCGGCGGCGGCCACCGGGTGGAGGCTGAGGCGGCAAGCGAACCGGAGGGAGCAGAGTAGCTGGGCGCAGGCGCCGCTTCCGCAGCCCCCTCCATGGTCTGCGCCCGCAGTCCGCGGCGGCCTGTCTTACACTCCACCTTGTCCACATCCTCCTCGTCCTCCTCTTCAGGGGCAGCCGGCGGCGCTGTGTGGAGGCCCCGGCGCTGAAATCCGCGGTGCGACGGGCGAGGGCGGACGAGGAGGCGAAGGGGTTTGAGCCCGCGGGGCGCCCTGAGGCGCGGGGACGCCGGCGGGCCGACTCGCAGCCCGCCGCCGCCGCCGCTGCC
>NC_058411.1:2129130-2137553 GCF_002201575.2 Neomonachus schauinslandi | reverse complement strand
CGGCGCGGCCGCCGGGGCCGGGGGAGCATGAGCCCCGGGACCCGCCGAGGGACGGCCCGGGCCCGGCCCGGGATCTAGACGGCCGTGGGGGAGGGGAGCCGCCCTCCGCGGCGCCGCTCCGGAACCGCAGGGCACTCGAGGACGCGGTCGCCGGCCCCCCAAGGCCGTGCTGTTTTGTTTCAACCTCGCATTGTGCAGAAGTGAAGTGAAGTAAAATGTCCACTAGGACCCCGCTGCCAACGGTGAATGAAAGAGACACTGAGAACGTAAGTGACCGGGGCGTCCTCGGGATCTGCCCGGGCCCGGTGTCCCCCGCTGCCCGCCGGAGCAGGACAGCGGCGGTTGCTGTCGGGGGTCCCCAGCCGGAGCGCGCTGGCGGTGGTGGGCAGGCGGTAGGCGCCGCAGGGCAGCTGGTCCGGACCGTTTCCGGGAGGCGGCTGGCGTGCGGGCTGGGGCCGTGCTCTTGTGTTTACGCCGAGTCTCGTTTGCTGGTAGAGAGCCTGTGAGTTGCGGCCAGGCCGGTCGGTGTCCTGAGATGCCGGGGTGCCGCGCAGTGCGTTGCGCGAGTGTGTTTCGGTTCCCCGCGCTGTGTAGTGCTTATTTTAAGGAAACCCTCCCCTTAGATTTGGGCGCGCAGCTCTGAGAGGCTGTCAGGATGAAAACGGGTTCGTGGTGCTGATGAAGAGTGATTGGTTGGGTCAAGTGGAATGTCCTTTATGCCCGGTTTTTTAAAATTGTCTGGAACTAAGTTTAGTGACAGTCACTACAACTGAGTGGCCACTGAGGAGTCTTGGAGGGCCCCTTGGAAGGAACTGCAAAGCTAGTCATGCAAAGCTGTTCAGAAGAGAAGTTTTTGGAGAGAGTACAGACTGCATTAAGGAGTAGCTTTCTTTCCATACAGATCTGCTTCGAAGGGTCGGTTAAGCGTTTTTTCAAAGGAAGGCGTGTAGTAAAGCTGCCCTGCTACTCACTGCCTGGCTCGGGGACGCCCGCTCCGCGCTTAGTTTTACCTCGTTCCTAAAAACAGCTTGGCTTAAACGAGCCTTAGGTCCCTGCTGGCACTCACATCCTATGATTCTATAAAAGGAACCTTTGATTCTGTTCATGCAGACCTTTTAAAAAGGCCAGGAACATCATTTTTAGGGAATGACAGCTTGTAGTGGAAATTCCTTTGGACAGATGTTGACTCTGTCCGAGTGCTTTCTTTCTTTCTTTTTTTTTTTTTTTAAAGATTATTTATTTATTTATTTGAGAGAGAGAGAACGAGAGAGAGAGAGAGCACGAGAGGGAGGAGGGTCAGAGGGAGAAGCAGACTCCCTGCCGAGCAGGGAGCCCGATGCGGGACTCGATCCCGGGACTCCAGGATCATGACCTGAGCCGAAGGCAGTCGCTCAACCAACTGAGCCACCCAGGCGCCCTGTCCGAGTGCTTTCTGAACTCTTCTCTTGCACCGGCTTCAGAACTGTTCCAGTCTAGCTGGGAATTATCTTCTGTAAAACATCTAGCAAATAGCTTGTGAAGAAACTTCACTGGCCTTTCATTATATGTGTTACGAGGTAATTCCTGGCAAGAAAATGCCATCACTTAGGAAAAGCTTTCTTGCTCTGCCTGTTTCCATGCTTTCAACAATGTCCTGAAACTGTGGCCTCGTGGTATCAAATGCCTGCATTTTAATCTTCAAAATGCCACTTGTTTGCTGGATAACAGGGTATTTAATCTGTTTATGTAAACTTTGGTCTAAAGCATTCCTGTAGTGTATTAGCGTATAGTATTTAATGCTCTTTAACCTGGTAAGAGAGTAGTACAGTGGCATATGTTCCTTTGCCTGAGATGGATTAGAAAGTTCCATAAAGAGGGAATAATAGAGAACCACAGACTAGGTGAGTCAGGGAATCCATTTTCTTATAGACCCTTGGAAGAACCTATTTCTGACTTGACCATTTTCCTCTTCCCTGACAACGCTGTACAGTGGAGTAAGCAAAAAAACTGAGTTGATTAGCTTTGATCATCGACTTTCACCCAGAGAAGCAAAACCTTACATTGACCCAAAAGCGGGAGCTCCATACTTTCTAAATGAACTGAAGCCAAAAACAGATTTGTAATAATGAAGGATTTACACTAAATGAGTCTTTTTACTTTGATCTCTGATGAATTTGTTGAATTATGTTTTAATCTTTTTGTGTGTTGTTAGAAACTACTAACTTTATTCTTTTAAAACAATATAGGAGTGGCGCCTGGGTGGCTCAGTCGGTTAAGCGCCTGCCTTTTGCCCAGGTAATGATCCCAGGGTCCTGGGATCGAGCCCCGCATCGGGCTCCCTGCTCGGTGGGGCGCCTGCTTCTCCCTCTCCCTCTGCCCCTCCACCCCACTGTGTTCTTTCTCGATCACTCTTCTCTCTCTCTCTCAAATAAATAAATAAAATAAAAAATAAAAACAATGTAGGATATGGAGTGTGCCTTTATTCTTGTGGAATGTATTTAAATTTGAATTTTTGACAATGTTAAAATCAGAGGTTTGGGGGCGCCTGGGTGGCTCAGATGGTTGAGCGTCTGCCTTCGGCTCAGGTCATGATCCCAGGGTCCTGGGATCGGCCCCGCTTTGGGCTCCCTGCTCGGCGGGGGGCCTGCTTCTCCCCTTCCCTCTGCTTCTCCCCCTGCTCATATTCTCTCTCTCTCTCTATCTCTGTGTCTCGAATGAATAAATTAAAAAAAACTTAAAAAAAAAATCAGAGGTTTGTAGCACATCATTGCATTAATTCACCATGCCCTGTTCCATTTTTAAATTTGAATTAGAACGTTCTGGGAGTAGTTGTGTGTCTTTGACAGTGTGGTGTCCTTGTGTCCGTGTTACAAGTCTGCCATATGCCATGTTATTTACCTGCCATTACTGAACTGCTTGGTGAGGATACAAGAATGAATGGGAGCTCTCAGTTTCTGGAGCAGCTCTTTTGTTAAAGTCAGGTTTATTGAGACAGAACATTTACTCTTTTTAAGTGTAGGCTTGATGAGTTGTGACAAATGTATAGTTATGTAACCACCATCTCAGTCAAGATATAGAATATTTTCATTGCCCAGAAAGGTGCTTACCTTGTGGCCCTTTACAGTCAGTCCCCTCTCTATTTCCCCAGCCCTTGGCAACCTCTGATCTATCTCTATGGTTTTATCTCTTCTAGAATGTCATATAAATGGAATCTGTATTCATGTTTGTGTATCAGTAATTCATTCCTTTTTTTTTAATTCATTCCTTTTTATTTCTGAGTGTAGTTCATTGTTTGGATGAACAATTTTTTTTTTTTAAGTTTTAATTCCAGTTAGCATACAGTGTTGTATTAGTTTCAGGTGTACAGTACAGTGATTCAGCACTTCCATACATTATCCAGTTAATGTAGAACAATTTTTAATCCATCCACCATTGATGGACGTTTTGGCAATTATGACTAGAAGATTTGTCTTTCCATTTTGTAAAACGACTTTCCATTTTGCTTATCCTGGGAATCTTATTTATTTATGTATTTATTTATTTATTGGGTAGGCTCCACGCTCAGTGTGGAGCCTAGGGTGGGACTTGAACTCATGACCCTGAGATCAAGAGTCAGACGCTTAACAGACTGGGCCACCCAGATGCCCCTCCTGGGAATCTTAATTTAAATTGGGTATAACTGTGATAGGAATGTTGCTTATAGATCAAGAATAATAAGAGGCAGGTAATTTGCAACAAGTATATTGTCTTCATCCTAGTACACTACTCTGTTTTCTTTTGTTTCATTTACAGATGTGAATGTACACCTTTAGCTGATGGGTATATACAAGATAATACTGTTTGGGGTGCCTGGATGAGTGTCCGACTTGATTTTGGCTCAGGTCATGAGATTGAGCCCTGTGTTGGGCTCAGCACTCAACCGGGAGTCTGCTGGAGATTCTTTCCCCTCCTCCCTCTCCCTCCTCCTCTGCTCTTCCACCCCACCTCCACACTCTCTCTCTCAAATAAATAAATAAAAATCGTTTTAAATAAAAAGATAACACTGTTATCAAATCATTTTAAAACTCAAAAGGACTAATCAAATCATCTGACCTACTGGGGATACTGAGGCTCAAGAAGTGACAGGAGCTGCTTGTGACAAAACTATTTAGTAGCAGCGCCTCTACCAGGCTCCAGATCTCTGGTTCAGTCCCCTCTGCTTTTTTTGTGTACCGAGCTGTTCCTCAAAAGCTTATGTACTGGGGTGCTTGGGTGACTCAGTCGGTTAAATGTCTGTCTTTGGCTCAGGTCATGATCCCAGGGTCCTGGGTTGGAGTCCCAGTCCCACGTTGGGCTTCCTGCTCAGCGGGGAGTCTGCTTCTCCCTCTGCCCCTCCCCCTTGCTCATGCTTTCTCTCTCAAATAAATAAATAATCCAAAAAAAAAAAAGCTTATGTACTAATTATTCAACGAGAGAGATATAGTTGTACCAAAACACAGTGTGTAATTAAAATAAGACTTAAATATTTTGTTATGGAAAATTTCAAACAAATAAGTAGGGAGAATTTAGTAAGTTTTTATCCGTGGTTCTCAGCCAGGAATGATTTTGCCCCCCAGTGGACATTTGATGATGTCTAGAGACATTTTTGATTGTCACAACTCAAGAGAGTTTACTGACTAGGAATGCTGCTAAACATTTTACAATACACAAGACATCACCCCTTCCTCCCCCAACAACAAAATAAAATATCTGGCCAAAAATGTCAATAGTGCCAGAATTGAGAAACCCTGTTATATAGTTAGCCCTCCATGTACTCAACAGCTCAGTGGCCAGTCTTATTTCATTTGGTTTCTCCCCAAGAAACAAATTCAGTACATCATATCATTTCATCTCTAAAGCTTTTAGAAGCTTTAGATAAAGCTTCTATTTTTATAGAAATTGTAATCATAATCCTTTTATCATAATTTCTTTTTTTTTTTTAAGATTTTATTTATTTATTTGAGACAGAATGAGAGAGAGAGAGAGAGAGCACATGAGAGGAGGGTCAGAGGGAGAAGCAGGCTCCCCGCCGAGCAGAGAGCCCAATGCGGGACTCGATCCAGGGACTCCGGGATCATGACCCGAGCCGAAGGCAGTCGCCTAACCAACTGAGCCACCCAGGCGCCCTATCATAATTTCTTAATATCAAATATCCAGTCAGCCTTCAAATTTCTTCAGTTGTCTACATTTTAATTTTTTTAATTAAAAGAAAAGATTTTATTTATTTGATAGAGAGCGCACGCAGGGAGAGAGGCAGAGGGAGAAGAGGACTAAGCAGGCTCTCACTGAGCAGGGAGCCCGACAAGGGGCTCAGATCCCAGGACCCTGGGATACGACCTAAGCTGAAGGCAGACGCTTAACAGACTGAGCTGACGTAGTTGCAACACTTATCTACCTTTTCAACACTTTGTTCAACTGGAATCTCTTGGGTCCATATGTTACAGTTAACTAATATTTGAAATTAGATGCATTTTGAAGGCAACAAAGTTTATGTTTTAGTTTATGTTCTGCAGTTGACTTGTATAGAGCCATGGTCAAATCCTGTTCGGACACTGGTAAAATTAGAAATGCAGTTTTCACTTAAATTATAAAACATATCACACTTTGTAAGCCTGGATTATTTGACAAAGTACCAGAGGCCCCGGGGCTTTGACAATTATTTAACAGCTCCTGGTGGGTGTGCAGCATGTACTTACTTATTATTACTGTGGACAAGCCATCAGAATTTCTTATCTCTGTGGTGGTCTTGTTTAGTCAGCTATAGGTTATATGAGACTATTATTAACCTATTCAAGTTTGAGTGCGTACTTTGTATATGACACTGTGCTAGGTGCCACAGAGGATATACCCAGGAACCGTATTGCACCTGCTCTTTAGGATTTCTCAATCCTTGCAGAACAAAGCACCCTAAACTCTGTGAAACTAGTCTAATAAACTCTGAAACTGGAGCAAGCATCAGTATCACCTGAAGGGTTTATTAAAGCTCTGATTGTTGGGCCCTACCCCCAGACCTTGATTCTACAGTTAGCATTTCTAACAAGTCTCTAGGTGATGTTAATGTGGCAGGTCCAGAAACCACATTTTAATCACTGCATTTGTATTCAGTGAAAGCTTGCCAACTAAACTATATTCCTTTAGATTGTATTGTGACTATAGAAGACAGATTTCTGGTAGATTAAATAAGATTTTCAAGTTCCATGAGTTTTTAAAGTTGGTTCTTTGTAAGAAAGTGTGGTTATGGAGTATAAAAATAGTTACTATTTGTTGATCACTTACTGTATATCAGACAACAGTACTAAGTACTTTATATAGTATTTCATTTAAAATATATACTGTGGGGCGCCTGGGTGGCTCAGTGGGTTATACATTTGCCTTGGGCTCAGGTCATGATCCCAGGGTCCTGGGATTGAGCCCCGCATCGGGCTCTCCCCTCAGTGGGAGGCCTGCTTCTCCCTCTCCCACTCCTCCTGCTTGCGTTCCCTCTCTCGCTGTCTCTCTCTCTGTCAAATAAATAAATAAAATCTTTATGAAATATATAGTATGATTTCTTTTAATCTGCCTTTGAACTTCCAAGCACAGCTATCTATTGAATAAAGCTGTCTGAGCCTTTTTTAAAAAGTTGATCTCCGGGCGCCTGGGTGGCTCAGTCGTTAAGCGTCTGCCTTCGGCTCAGGTCATGATCCCAGGGTCCTGGGATCGAGTCCCGCGTCGGGCTCCCTGCTTGGCAGGAAGCCTGCTTCTCCCTCCCCCACTCCCCCTACTTGTGTTCCTGCTCTCGCTATCTCTCTGTTAAATAAATAAATAAAATCTTTAAAAAAAAAAAAGTTGATCTTTTTTTTTTTTTTTAAGATTTTATTTATTTGGCAGAGAGAGCGCGCACAAGCAGGGGGAGTGGCAGACAGAGGGAGAAGCAGACTCCGTGCTGAGCAAGGAGCCCACCGTGGGATTCTATCCCAAAAGTTGATCTCTGAGAATAAATTTTTTTTTTAAAGATTTTATTTATTTATTTGAGACAGAGAGAATGAGAGAGAGAGAGCACGAGAAGGAGGAGGGTCAGAGGGAGAAGCGGACTCCCTGCCGAGCAGGGAGCCCGATGCGGGACTCGATCCCGGGACTCCAGGATCACGACCCGAGCCGAAGACAGTCGCTTAACCAACTGAGCCACCCAGGCGCTCCATGAGAATAAATATTTTTTATGTCAAAGCGTTTTGAGAAAAGGTCTTATAGACTTCAATTTGAGGGTTATTTTTTAGTTTTTGTTCAGTATGTAAATTAGGTGAAAGTGGAAATTTGCAATGAGTAGAATATAGGTCACTTTGATTATTTATGTAGTACATGATTATTTACATTGTAATTACTTGTAAGAGATTTATACACAGTTTTATGTCAATTAGGGTTAATCTGTTATCTTTAATTTCAAAGAGGGTTGTTCTGGATTCTAAGTAAGATATGGCCAAATGTTGTCCCTGGAATTTCTTTTCAACCTGGAAGTAGGTCAGGGAATGCAGCCCCCTCTGATCACCGCTGGGAGGACTAAAGCAGAACACCCTGTCTCAGTGTATGTGGGGGCCAGTGGCCATGTGGAGGGGGCTGGGAGAAGGAAAAAAGAGAAAACTGTTGTCTCACTTCCATTTTGTTTTATTTTTAAATATTTTTTAAAAGATTTTATTATTTATTTGAGATAGTGTGTGCAAGTGGGGAGAGGAGCAGAGGGAGAGGGACAAGTAGACTCTGTGCTTATTGTGAAGCCCAGTGCAGAGCTCAGTCCCACAACCCTGAGATCATGACCCGAACCCAAACCAAGAGTCGGACACTCAACTGACTGAGCCACCCAGGGACCCCAATACATTTTTTCCTTTCTTTTTTTTTTTAAGTAAACTCTGCCCCAACGTGGGGCTTGAACTCACTACCCTGGAATCAAGAGTTGCATTCTCTACGGCTGAGCTAGCCAGGCACCCCATCTCCCCTCCACTTTAAACTTTCGAATTAAACCTGAAGGAGAGAACAGATTTCTCTGGGAATATCCCAGCTTTAATGTTGTCTTATACAAGAATTTAAAGTATGTGCTTGGGGGCCTCTGGGTGGCTCAGTCATTGAGCCTCTGCCTTCGTTGAGCGTCTGCCTTCAGCTCAGGTCACGATCCCAGGGTCCTGGGATTGAGCCCCGCATCGGGCTCCCTGCTCAGTGGGAAGCCTGCTTCTCCCTTTCCCACTCCCCCTGCTTGTGTTCCCGCTCTCACTGTGTCTCTCTGTCAAATAAGTAAATAAAATCTTAAAAAAAAAAATGTGCTTGGAGTTGGTCTGCAAGTGGTAATAAGGAATTTGTGCTAATCCATATGCACCTGCTTGTACAGTAATTGGGAGGGCAGAAGTTGGCACTGGAAACAAGGATTTTTTTTTTTTTTTTTTTTTTTTTTTTTTTTTAAA
>NC_058411.1:2071896-2129030 GCF_002201575.2 Neomonachus schauinslandi | reverse complement strand
GATTTTATTTATTTATTCATGAGAGACAGAGAGAGAGAGAGAGAGAGGCAGAGGGAGAAGCAGGCTCCCAAGGAGCAGGGAGCCTGATGTGGGACTCGATCCCAGGACCCTGGGATCATGACCTGAGCCGAAGGCAGACGCTTAACCATCTGAGCCACCCAGGAGCCCGATTTTTTTTTTTTTTTTGAGTGTAACTTTTTCTTCAAGGTATAGGGTTTTTCAGCACTGCATTCTAACCACCTGAGCTGTCCAGCTGTGGTTAGTCTTATGTAATCTTACGTAGACTAGATAAGGCATTGTGTAAGTGGGTTACACAGAATCTTGGTTCAGAGTTGAAACTTGAACAGAGCAGGAGGTGTTTTGTTTGTATTTGTTGCTAATAGGCAGTTGCATTTGGGTGGATGTTCAATATTGGGGAGTTTGTATTACAGATATTTTACATGAAAATGTGTATTGGTAGAATTTAGTATAAAATTTGAATAAGCTAAGCCCAGAGGTTTTATTCTAGAATTTTAGATAACCCCATTCTTTATGCAGTAAATACCTTTATGACTTCATTGACTGCAATAGCAGATTCTAGCATGAGAATCCTGGAGAGGAGTCTACCTAGAACCATTCCCTAACTCAGCCTTCTGCTCTGAGAATTGCCATTCTTTATCCAGAAGAATAATTTAACCCAGGGCAATCAACTTTCGTTTTTGAAGGCATTTGAGGTGTTTTTGATGGCATTCTGTTCATATACTATCTCCATCTTTCCTTTTCTTTCCTCCCTTGCTAGCCCTTTTCTATTCCTAGTCCCTCCTTGGTACCCATAGGCATGTATTAGCTCTGTTAGTGGAATGGACTAAAGGATCTTCTTTTCTTCTCTCAAAAGAAGGTTGCCATCTAGACGTTAAAGATATTTAATGATAAAGAACTTTCCACATACCATGGTAATGTATTCCAGGTTTTTTTTTTTTTTTTCATTTTTAATAACTTAGTTCAGGTTCTTCTGCTTTTTTTTTTTTTTTAAGATTTTATGTATTTATTTAAAAGAGAGTAAGAGCATGAGCACGGGGCAGGGCTGTGTGGGTGGGGGCAGACGGACAAGCAGACTCCCCACGGAGCAGGGAGCCCGAAGCAGGGCTTGATCCCAGGACCCTGAGATCATGACCTGAGCTGAAGGCAGATGCTTAACTGACTGAGCCACCAAGGCGCCCCAGCTCAGGTTCTTAATATTTATTTCCTGCTTATTGTATAGTGGTTCTTATTATTGCTGTGGAACAACTGTGGAACTCCACAACATAGTGTTGTAAAACAACAGCCATTTTATTATACTCACAGGTGTGTGTAAGTTATTCAGACAGGGATGGCTTATCTCTTCTTCCATGTGGCACTTCAGTTTGGAGGATCTCAAAAGGCTAGGGGTGTTTGAACAGCTGGGCGGGGAGATCCACATTCTAGATGGCTTCTTTACTCACATATCTGGCACCTTGGCAGAAGGCTGGGCTCAGCTGGGACTCTTGGCAAGAGTGTCTACAAGGCCTCGTCCAACATGGAGGCCTCAGTGTGATCAGACTTCTGAGGTTGTTCATCATTTCAGAAAAGACAGAAACTGCCTGTCTTTTATTACCTAGCCTCAGAAGGCACATAGTATCACTTTTTTCATTTTCTCTTGGTTAAATCTGTCACAACCACCCGGATTCAACAGAAGGGACATGGGGACGCCTGGGTGGCTCAGTCGGTTAAGCGGCTGCCTTCGGCCCGGGTTGTGATCCCAGGGTCCTGGGATCGAGTCCCACATTAGGCTCCTTGCTCAGCAGGGAGCCTGCTTCTCCCTCTCTCTCCCTCTGCTTGTGCTTTCTCTGTCAAATAAATAAAATCTTTAAAAAAACAAAACAAAACAAAACAAAAAAACCCAGAAGGGACATGGACCTTACCTTGTAATGGGAAGTGTGTCAAAGACATCGGGTTCATGTTTTCAAATCACTGTAATAGTAACTCTTCAAGTTTATAATCTGATCTAGTATTTTATTGTGTGACCTTAGACAATTTAACTTCTTTGTGCCCCAGTTACCTCATCTATAAAATGTGATTGGTAATAGTGAGACCTCGCAGGACTGTTATAATGATAGGGCCTTCTGTGCTCTGACCTCCCTTCCCTCTTTGCCCTCATCTCCTATCTCTCTGTACCCACTACATCCATAGTCCCAGGAGTCTTCTTGCTGTTCTGGGTACACACCAGGAACACTCCAACCTGAGGGCCCTGGCGTTGCCTTTCTCTTTGAACACATTTCTTCCAGATATCCTCATGGCTGACTTTGCACCTCCTCTTTACACATATCACCTCAGTGGTTTAATCACCTGTGGCTCTCCCAGTCTCCCCAACCCTCATCTAGTTTTTTCTTTTCTCCATTGCAGTTGTTACTTCCTACATACCATATTACTTACATATTTCATACGTAGATTGTGTTTTGTCGGTTTCCTCTAGTATACAGAAAGCCCCACAGGGACAGGAATATTTTGTTTACTGACGTAACAAATACCTAGAACATGCTTGCCATTTATTACAGGTGATCAACAAAATATTGGTTGAATTAGTGATTAAATGAGACAGTACGGGTAAAGCATTTGAAACAGTGCCTCATACATAGTAAGTAACATAAATGTTAGCCATCGTTAGTGTTGATGGACTTTTTACTGGTCTTCTCATCTCTGTCCCTGTGTCCCTCAGCCTCTCCCCTCTGAAGTTATTCCCTTCTCTCTCCCTTTTTAAAACCTAAGGCAGCTTTCATTTATTTATTTATTTGTTTGTTTGTTTGTTTGACAGAGAGAGAGAGACAGTGAGAGTGGGAACACAAGCAGGGGGAGTGGGAGAGGGAGAAGCAGGCTTCCTGCAGAGCAGGGAGCCCAATGTGGGGCTCGGTCCCAGGACCCTGGGATCATACATGACCTGAGCTTCGGCTGACACTTAACCAACTGAGCCACCCAGGCGCCCCTAAGACAGCTTTCTTAAAGGGAGACTCGATGGATAGTGTCTGGGCTTGCAAGTGGAAAGAAAGATGGGAGTGTAAGACTGGTTGAGAGAGTGATTATAAAGACATGTCTGAGGTAGGGCGGACAAGATGTGGAGCAAAAAAAAAAGAACAACAACAACAACGCATACAAGAAGTTGGGATTTGGAATTACATCCTTGGACTTGAAACTAGCCTTCAAATATAAGTAACTTAATCATGATCAAGTTAATTCACTTATCTGTGCCTCAAAGATATTTTATTTCACTTTTTTTATATTGAGATGTAATTGACATATAAAACATTAGTTTATTAGTTTCAGGTGTACAACGTAATGATTCAACATTTGTATTGATTGTGAAATGACCACCACAATAAGTATAGTTAATGATTAACATGCATCACCATGCATAATTAAAATTTTTTTCTTGTGATGAGAATTTTAAGATCTACTCTCTTTAGCAGTTTTCAAATATACAATACAGTATTACTATCTAAAGTCACCATGTTGTACATTTACATGTGCTTTTTTTGTTATCACAAGGAAATAACACCATCTACTCAGGGTTGTTGTGATTGAAGAAAATAACACTGATAACATGCTTGGTCCAATCCACACCACATCATGGGCATTCTGTAGGTGTTAATTCCCTCTTAAGATAGTTTTTGTAGTGTTATTCTAAAAAAACTGGGTAATCTAAAGTCTTTGGTTTAGTCTTCAGAGTTCTTGATACACCTTTCTAGCTTTGTTATTTCTTTTCTTTTTTTTTAAAGATTTGTATTTATTTACTTGACAGAGAGAGCACAAGCAGGCAGAGAGGCAGGCAGAGGGAGAGGGAGAAGGAGGCTCCCTGCCGAGCAGGGAGCCCGATGCAGGGCTCAATCCCAGGACCCTGGGATCATGACCTGAGCTGCCGCCCAACCGACTGAGCCACCCAGGTGCCCCTAGCTTTGTTATTTCTAACTGCTCAACTGTATAACCTTAATACCCAGCCTGACAATTCTGCTTGGCTCTTTACCTAGAGATCTCACACCTGCTGGTTACCAGGTCCTGTGTTCTGAGACTGTAGAGGGACCTCACAGGTACTAGGTCTAGTACTTCAGTGTAGAAATTAACTAAGCTAAGGGTTGGGGATAGAAAGGGGAGCAAGGCAGAAAGGACAGCCTAGTCAGGAGCATAAAGATAAATTGCCAGCCATCATGATGTCAAGGAAGTAGAGCCTTTTGTTTTCTTCTTCCCCTCCAGTGTCAGTGCCACACGAAATGAGAGAGTTGTGAGAGATGAAAGTGGTTAGACATGCAGGTTAGGGGGGATAGTTCCCCATCCCCCAAGTTTTCTTAGCTTTTCCTTGTGCTAGTGCCTGGCTTGAAATAGCCTTTGTCTTCCATTACAACTCTACTATTTATCTTTCAAAGACTATTCCTGCACCTCTAGGATACCTGTTTTTCTTGCATCTCACTCAAATGTGATCACATCCTCTGAGTGCTAAGCACTGCATTATCCTACACATTAGCTGCCAGCCACGTGTGGCTACTAAGCACTTGAAATGTGGCTAGTCTGAATTAGGATGTTCTGTAAGTATAAAATATATGCCAAATTTCAAAGACAGTATGAAAAAAGGAATGTACAGTCTTAATCTTTTTATATTGTGTGTTAAAATATTTGGGAATTCGTTGGGTTAAATGAAAAAAATTAAAATAAATTTAACCAGTTGCTATGTTCTTTTAATGTTTCTACTAGAAAATTGAAAATTAAATATATAGGGGCGCCTGGGTGGCTCAGTCGTTAAGCATCTGCCTTCAGCCCAGGTCATGATCCCAGGGTCCTGGGATCGAGCCCGGCATTGGGCTCCCTGCTCTGTGGAAAGTCTGCTTCTCCCTCTCCCACTCCCCCTGCTTGTGTTCCCTCTCTCGCTGTCTCTCTCTCTGTCAAAAAAAATAAATAAAATCTTTAAAAAAAAAAAAAGAAAATTAAATATATAGCTCATATTCTGTGTACCCGGTGGCACTTAGAATACCTACTCTCTGATTTTCTCAATGGGGCAGGGATTGCCCCTTGTTTTAGTTACTGTGCCTCAGGTTAGCTCTTTAGCTAGGTTAGGAGTGCCTGAAAGGTTTGGTACCATACTTTATTTCATCACTTTGTAGTGCCTGGCACTTGGCCTAGAGTTAACTGGTCAAAAGCTACTGAGTGAAAGTTTTCTTTAGCCACAATTTGTGCCTTATAATCCTTCTGAGGATTAGACGAGTAAATTATTTTTCAGTCTATTTCATTATTATGATAGTTTACCTGTTTTACCAATAATAGTATTTTATTAAAAGTGAAACCAATTTCACTGAATTTATGGATATGAACAATAATAGTTCCCCATTTCTGTTGTTCATATTCTTAGACATTTTTTTTATAAATTTAGCTGCAAAGAAGTCACATTCTCTTTGGTCAGTGTGAACTCCCTTTCTTGTTTTATTCTTCTTAATTTCCATATGTCATTTCCCATATCCCTCCAGGAGTGACTGTTGTTTGTTTAGTACATTGTAATGTGTGTGTATGTGCTCTTACAAAGTGTACATTTGGCACTTCATGTAAATATTAGCTAGGAGTGGACTTGCTCTGCCACAGAAAATGTAGATAGGGCCCGAAGTTGCCCTCCTGGATGGTTACATCAGTCCATACTCTTACCAGTAGTGCAGAGTGTCCCTGGTTCCTGCCATTATTTAGCATTATCCAGTTTTAATTTTTTTTTTTTTTAACATTTTATTTATTTATTCATGGCAGACAGAGAGAGAAGCAGAAGGAGAAGCAGGCTCCCAAGGAGCAGGGAGCCCGATGTGGGACTCGATCCCAGGATCCTGGGATCATGACCTGAGCCGAAGGTAGATGCTTAACCATCTGAGCCACCCAGGTGCCCCCAGTTTTAATTTTTTGCAAGTCTGTTAGATGTAGTGTGATATCTCATTGTTAACTTGTATTTCTCTATGATTTTTATTAGCTCTATATATTCCTTGGCTTTTGGAGTGTTCTGTAATTGCTCTTTTTCCTCTGTCCATTTTTCTCTTGGGTAGTTGTCTTTTTCTTATTGATTCTTAGGTATTCCTTGATTTTCTAGATGTTACTCCGATGTAGGTTTTATTTAATTTATTTTTTATTTTTAAAAAATATTTTATTTATTTATTTGAGAGAGAGTGAGTGAGCATGATCAGGGGAGGGGCAGAGGTAGAGGGAGAAGCACACTCCCCACTGAGCAGGGAAGCCTGACGTGGGGCCCGATCCCAGTGGGGCCCGATCCCAGGATCCTGAGATCATGACCTGAGCCGAATGCAGATGCTTAACCCACTGAGCGCCCCTTCTGTCATCTTTATATAATGCCCTTCGTTGAACAAATCCTTAATTTTGGTGTAACCAACATAAACCTTTGCCTTGTGTTTGTGCTTTTTTTTTCTTTTTAAAGATTTTATTTATTTGACAGAGATCGAGAGAGAGCACAAGCAGGGGCAGCGGCAGGCAGGCAGAGGGAGAGGGAGAAGCAGGCTCTCTGCTGAGCAAGGAGCCTGATGTGGGGCTCAATCCCAGGACCTTGGGATCATGACCAGAGACAAAGGCAGCCGCTTAACCCACTGAGCCACCCAGGCGCCCCTTCTGTCATCTTTCTATACTGCCCTTCATTGAACAAATCCTTAATATTGGTGTAACCAACATAAACTTTTGCTTTGTGTTTGTGCTTTTGATTTGAAGTTTTACTTAAATACCCGAATCCCAGGGATATTCTCTTTTATTTCATGTTAACCTTTTGTCGTTTTACCTTTCACATGTAGATTTTTAATCCCTCTAGACGAAGCCTGCCTTTGCAAGTGGTCTCAGGTAGGGATCTAGTTTTATTTTTCTTATAGGCATATGTGTGAACCTGTTTTCTCACTGCTGTCTACTCAGCAGTCTGTCCTTTCCCCACTGGTTTATAGGGCCCCTTTCATTGTATTTTATATTCCCACATACTTAACGTCTTTTAGCTTTGTATTCTGGTGCATAGGGCTGTTTGTTGTGCCCATACCCCACAGGTTTTCTCTTCTTTTTTATTTATTTATTTGACAGAGAGAGAGAGAGAGTTAGCGAGAGCAGGAACACAAGCAGGGGGAGTGGGAGAGGAAGAAGCAGGCCTCCCGCTGAGCAGGGAGCCCGATGCAGGGCTCGATCCCAGGACCCCAGGATCACGACCTGAGCCAAAGGCAGATGCCCAACAACTGAGCCACCCAGGCGCTCCAATATTTTTATTATTTTAGGTTTTCTCTTCTTTTTAATGACTGTGGCTTCATAGTCTCTCTTAATCTGTGTATCTATTTCTATATCTTCTCTGTTGAACTTTTTATTTTGAAATAATTTTAGACTTAAATAAAAATTGCCAAAGTAGTACAGAGTTCATGTGTGCCTTTCACCCAGCTTCCCCTAATGTTAACACCTACATAACCATGGTTCAGTTATGAAAGCCAGAAAATTGATATTGGTCTGAGACTGTAAATGATGCTGATTATAGAACTTACTTGAATTTTCACCAGTTTTTCTTTTCTAGGATCCAGTCAAAGATCCCACATTGCATTTAGTTATTGTGTCTCCTTAGTCTTCTCCAGTTTGTAATGGTTCCTCTTTGTCTTTTATGCTCTTGACAGTCGGTTTTTTTTTTTAAGATTTTATTTATTCATTTATTTGAGAGAGAGAGAGAGAGCACAAGCAGGGGGAGTGGCAGAGGCAGAGAGAAAGCAGGCTCCCCCTGAGCAGAGAGCCTGATGTGGGGCTTGATCCCAGGACCCCAGGATCATGACCTGAGCCGAAGGCAGACGCTTAACCGACTGAGCCATCCAGGCACCCCTTGACAGGTTTTTTTTTTTTTTTTTAAAGAGAGAGAGAGAGACAGAGAGCTCACACACACCAGTGGGGGAAGGAGCAGAGAAAGGGGGAGAGAGTCCCAAGCAGACTCCCTCCTGAGCATGGATCCTGCGGTGGGGCTCAATCTCAGGACTCTGAGATCACACCCTGAGCTGAAATCACCAGTTGGTCACTTTAACCGACTGAGGCACCCCTGCACTTGACAGTTTTGATGAGTACTGGTCAGTTATTTTGTGAAATATCTCTCAATTTAAGTTTGTCTGATGTTTTCTCACAATTAGATTAAGGTTATATATTTTTGGCAAGAATGCCCAGAAAAGATGTCATGTGTCTCTCAGTGCAATGCTATTAGAGGGTACACGATACAAATACGTTTTGTTATGCTTATGTTAACTAACCTTGATCACTTTTTGTTTCTGAGCTTTTTTTTTTTTTTTTAACTCTTTTGTCAGGGCTGACCTGGCAGTTATTCATCCTTGTAAACTTCAGAGTAAGATTAAAATTACACAAAAACTTTTAAAAAATTCATTCAGAAACTACTAACTGGAAATTTTAATTGAGATTGCATTGAACCTGTAGATTAATTTGGATAGAATTTGTAGTATCTATCCAAGGGCATGGAATTTCCATTTATTTGAGTATCTTTATGTCTTTTATTTTATTTTTTTTAAGATTTTATTTATTTATTTGACACAGAGAGAACCAGAGAGAGAGACAGACAGAGAGCAAGCACAAGCAGGGGGAACAGCAGGCAGGGGAGAAGCAGGCTCCCTGCTGAGCAAAGAGCCCGATGTGCGGCTCGATTCCAGGACCCTGGGATCATGACCTGAGCCGAAGGCAGCCGCTTAACCAACTGAGCCACCCAGGCACCCCTCTTTATGTCTTTTATTAAAAATTTAAAGCTTTCTCCAGAGAGCTTGTATATATTCTTGATTAAGATAGTTTCTTCCTGCTTTGTACTTTTTATTGATATTATGAATGGTTATTTTTTTTTAAGTATTCTGGCAGGTTACTAGAGGTGTAGAGAAATGTTATAGGTTGATCTTGGACCGTACCAAACTCTCATGAGTTCTAGTGGTATTTCTGATTCTCTTGGTTTGTAGGTAGATCATGTCATCTACAGGCAAAGACAGTTTTATCTCTTTCCTTCTGATTCTCACATCTTAACTTTTTTCTTTCCTTAAAGTATTGGCCATGACCTTTGGTATTACGTTAAGTAATAGTAGTGGTAATAGGCAGCTTTGTCTTGTTTCTGATTTTAAAGAAAGGATTCTAAAGTTTCTCCATTTAGTGTGGTATTTACTGAAGGTTTTTGGTCCATGGTTTTTTTTTTTTTTTAGGATTTTATTTATTTGAGAGAGAGAGAGACGGAGGGAACAAGTGGGAGGAGGGGCAGAAGGAGAAGCGGGACTTGATCCCAGGACCCTCAGATCATGACCTGAGCCGAAGGCAGATGCTTAACCGCTTAACCGACTGAGCCACCCAGGCGCCCTGGTCCATGATTTTTATCAAATTAAGGAAGTTCCGTTCTGTTTCTTGTTTGCTAGAAGTTTTTTAAATCACAAATTGTTTAATCTTATCAAATATTTTTTCTGTAGTGAGTGAAATAATCACCCCACTGCTTTCAAAAGTGAAATTTGATTTTATGAGTATCTCTAAAGTACAAAATACTTGGGGGACAGCCCTTTATTGTCCCAATTTAGCTTTGTAATTTTTCTTACATTTGAAAAGCCTGCCCTGTGTTAAGGAGGTGGCTTATTTTTTTAAGGATGTGTGGGCACATGTCTTGTGTTTTACAAAAGAGACCAAGCTCTGTTCAGGAAGAGTTGAAACATAGTGTATAGTTGTTGTTTTAAACTTTTAAACCTGATTTTTTTTCCAGTTTTATTGAGAAGTAATTGACATACATCACTGAAAAGTTTAAGGCGTACAGCAGGATGGTTTGATTTATGTAATTGTGAAGTGACTATCGCAGGCGTATTCAGCTAACATCCACTTCTTATGTAAAAACAATAAAAAGAAAAAGAAATTAATGAAGGGAAAAAAATTCTCCTTGTGGTGAGAATTCTTAGGATTTACACTTTTAATGACTTTCCTCTGTATATCACACAGCAGTGTTAGCAGTGGTAACTGTGTTGTACATTACATCCCTTTATTTGCTGTATAACTGGAAGTTTGTACCTTTTGACCATCTTCCTCCAATTCTCCCTTCCCCTACCCATTACTTCTGGTAACCATAAGTATGATCTCTTTTTCTATGAGTTTGTATTTGTTTTCTTGTTTTTTTGTTTTGTTTTGCGTTTGGATTTCACATGTGAGACTGTATAGTATTTGTCTTTGACTTATTTCACTTAGCATATTGCCTTTGAGAGCTATCCATGTTGTTGCAAATGGTAGCATTTCCTTGTTGTTGTTTTTTTTTTTATGGCTGAATAATATTCCACTGCATATATATAGCACAACTTCCTTATCCATTCGTCCAGTGAGGGACACTTAAATTGTTTCCATGTCTTGTCTGTTGTACATAATGCTGCTATGAATGCGTGCGGGGATGCAGGTGTCTTGCTGAGGTAGTGTTTTTGTTACCTTTAGATACATACCCAGAAGTAGAATTGCTGCATCATATGGTGGTTCTCTTTTTAATTTCTTGAGAATTGTCCATACTGTGTTCCATAGTGGCTGTACCAATTTACAATCCCACCAGCACACAAGGGTTTCCTTTTCTTCTATATCCAAGCCAGCATTTGTCTTTTTTTTTAAGATTTATTTATTTATTTGAGGGGGGAGCGGCAGAGGGAGAGGGAGAGAGAGTCTTAAGCAGACTCTGTGCCTGACGTGGGGCTCAGTGTCACGACCCTGAGATCACGACCTGAGCCAAAACCCGGGTCAGACGCTTAACCGACTGTGCCACCCAGGCACCCCAGCATTTGTCTTTTTGATGATAGCCACTCTGACAGGCATGAGCTGAAATCTTGTTGTGGTTCTAATTTGCATTTCCCCAATGACTAGTGATGTTGAGCATCTTTTCATGTACCTATTAGCCTTTTGTATATCTTCTTTGGAGAAATTTCCAAGTCTTTTGCCCATTTTTTAATTGGATTGTTTTTGCTATTGAGTTGTGTGAGTTCTCCATATGTTTTGGTTATTAACCCCTTATCAGATATATAGTTTGCAAATATTTTCTCATTCCATAGGTTGTCTTTTCACTTTATGGAAAAGTGAAAAGCTTTTTAGTTTGATGTAGTCCCACTTGTTTATTTTTTATTTTGTTACTTGTGCCTTAAGTGTCATATCCATTACTGAGACCCATGTCCGGGAGCTTTGTTCCTATGTTTTCTTCTAGGAGTTTCATGGTTTCAGGCCTTACATTTAAGTTTTTAATCCATTTCAAGTTAATTTTTGTGAGTGGTATAAGATATATGGGTCCAGTTTCATTCTTTTACATATGAGTACCGAATTATCCCAGCATCATTTATTGAAGAGACTGTCTTTTCTCCATCGAGTGTTCTTGGCTCCCTTGCCAAATATTAGTTGACTGGATATGCTTGGGTTTATTTCTGGGCTCTCAGTTATGTTCTTTTGGTCTATTTGCTTTTATGCCATTATCATACTGTTTATTTATTTATTTTAAGATTTTATTTATTTATTTGACAGAGAGACAGCGAGAGAGGGAACACAAGCAGGGGGAGCGGGAGAGGGAGAAGCAGGCTTCCTGCGGAGCAGGGAGCCTGATGCGGGCTCGATCCCAGGACCCTGGGATCATGACCTGAGCCGAAGGCATAGACGCTTAACGACTAAGCCACCCAGGTGCCCCTATCACACTGTTTATTTTATTTTATTTTATTTTATTTTAAAGATTTTATTTATTTATTTGACAGAGAGAGACACAGTGAGAGAGGGAATACAAGCAGGAGGAGTGGGAGAGGGAGAAGCAGGCTTCCCCGCTGAGCAGGGAGCCCGATGTGGGGCTTGATCCCAGGACCCTGGGATCATGACCTGAGCCGAAGGCAGACGCTCAACGACTGAGCCACCCAGGCGCCCCTATCACACTGTTTATTATCATAATGTATCTTTATAGTATAGCTTGAAATCAGGAGTTGTGATACCTCCTGCTTTTGTCTTTCTCAGTATTTCTTTGGCTATTTGAGGTCCTGTGGTTCCATAAAAAATTTTAGGAGTGTTTTTTCTACTTCTGTAAAAGTGACATTGGAATCTTGATGTAGATTGCATTGAATCTGTAGATGGCTATTAGTAGTATTGACATTTTAACAATATTAATTCTTCCAACCCTTGAACACAGGATATTTGGGTTGTCTTCAATTTCTTTCATCAGTGTTTTATAGTTTTCAATATAGAGATCTTTCACCTCCTTAATTTATTCCTTGAACGCAGGATATTTGTGTTGTCTTCAATTTCTTTCTATAGTGTTTTATAGTTTTCAGAGATCTTTCACCTCCTTAATTTAGTCCTGAGTATTTTATTCTTTTTGGTGCTATTGTAAATGGGATCGATTTCTTTCTTTTCAGAAATCTCATTGTTAGTGGGGACACCTGGGTGGCTCACTTGGTTAAGCGGCCAACTCTTGATTTTGGCTTAGTTTGTGATCTCAGGGTCATTAGATTGAGCTCCATGTTGGGCTCCATGCTCAGCACAGAGTCTGCTTGAGATTCTCTCTCTCCCTCTGCCCCTCCCCTGCTTGTGATTTCTAAATAAATAAATAAATAATTTTTAAAAATCTCGTTGTTAGGGATGCCTGGGTGGCTCAGTTGGTTAAGCATCTGCCTTTGGCTCTGGTCATGATCCCAGGGTCCTGGGATTGAGTCCCGCATTGGGCTCCTTGCTCAGCGAGGAGCCTGCTTCTATCCCTGCTTGTGCTTTCTCTCTCTCTCTCTCTGACAAATAAATAAAAATCTTTGAAAATAAAAATAAAAATCTCATTGTTAGTATATAGAAACACTACTGATTTTTTTTAAAAGATTTTTTTTATTTATTTGAAAGAGAGAGAGAGTGAGCGAGAGGGAGAACATGAGCAGGGGGAGGGGGAGAAGCAGACTCCCCTGCTGAGCAGGGAGCCTGACGTGGGGCTTGATCCCACGACCCTGGGATTATGACCTGAGCCAAAGGCACTCGCTCAACCAATTGAGCCACCCAGGTGCCCTTAAACACTACTGATTTTTTTTTTTTTTAAAGATTTTATTTATTTATTTGAGAGAGAGAAAGCATGAGAGGGGGGAGGGTCAGAGGGAGAAGCAGACCCCCACTGAGCAGGGAGCCTGATGTGGGACTCCATCCTGGGACTCCAGGATCACGACCTGAGCCAAAGGTAGTTGCTTAACCAACTGAGCCACCCAGGCGCCCAACACTACAGATTTTTGAATTTAATTTTTTATCTTGCAGCTTCACTGAATTCATTGATTAGAGCTAACAGTTTTTTGGTTGAGTCTTTAGGGTTTTCTATATCTGGTGCTTTGCCAGACAGATAAAAGGACAAGACTGGAATTTATTATAGTAAAAAAATTTATTTTAGTAAAAAAATTTATTTATTATAGTAAAAAAATTAAAAACAAAAAATCATGTCTTTTTTTTTCCAAGATTTTATTTTTAAAGTAATGTCTCCACCCAACGTGGGGCTTGAATTTACAATTTACTCCTGAGATTGAGAGTCACGTGCTCTACCAATTTAGCCAGCCAGGCACCCCTATAAAATCATGTCTTTTGCAGATAGAGACAATTTTACTTCTTTTCTAATTCTGATACCTTTTTTTTTTTTCCCTTGCCTAATTGTTCCCACCAAGACTTCTAGTAGTATGTTGAATAGGAGTGGTGAGAGTGGGCACCCTTGTCTTGTTCCTGATCTTAAAGGAAAAGCTTTTATCCTTTCACCATCGATTATGATGTTAGCTGTTGGGCCTCACATGTATGGCCTTTGTATGTCAAGATATGTTCTTTCAGTGCCTAATTTATTAAGAATTTTTACCATGAATGGATGTTGACTTTAAGTCAGGGATTTTGCTGGATGCCTTTTCTGTGTCTATCAAGATGATCATGTGATTATTTTCTTTTATTGTTAGTGTGAAATATCACATTGATTGATATGCTGAACTATCCTTACATCCCAGGGATAAATCCGTCTTGATCATGGTAAATGATCCTCTCATTTTGCTGCTGAATTCAGTGTGCTAGTATTGAGAATGGAGAATTTTTGCATTATTATTCATCAGGGATATTGGCCTGTTGTTTTCTTTTCTAGTAGTGTTTTTCTGCTTAAACCTGATTTAAGTCAGCTTCTCAAGTTTCAGGTTGGTGGTTTGCCAGAGAAATACAAGGACAAGCCTGGAACCATATTTATTATGGTAGATTAAAAATAAGAAAATTTTGGTGTGTGTCTAAGGTATATACTCATTTGTATCTTTTGGTTATGTGATTTATATTTGATGGCTTTTATATATGGACATATTTTTTAAGAAAAACTAATATGCAGGGGCGTCTGGGTGGCTCAGTCGTTAAGCGTCTGCCTTCGGCTCAGGTCATGATCCCGGGGTCCTGGGATCGAGCCCCGCATCGGGCTCCCTGCTCCGCGGGAAGCCTGTTTCTCCCTCTCCCACTCCCCCTGCTTGTGCTCTCTCTCTCGCTGTGTCTCTCTCTGTCAAATAAATAAATAAAATCTTTAAAAAAAAAAAAAAAGAAAGAAAAACTAATATGCATAAAATAAAATGGAATGCATTCCCCTTTCATTTTTCTTATTGCTTCTTACATTAGTGTTGATAGAGCCCTGTAACAGTAGTGCTTTGGCTGAAAGTAACAAACCCTAACATAATGGCTTAACCAAATAGGGGTTTGCTTTTCTCACAGAAGAAATCTAGGTAGCTTCTAGCTTTGGTTCAGCAGTACAATAGTATTGGAGCTGGTGGTTTTTAAAAATACTTTGTCTTTTCTTTCATGTTTGAGACCTTATGGCTGCAGGATAGCTTCTGCATCTTCAGTTATGGTAGTACTGAAGGCACGACAAAGGAGGAAGGGACTACTAGTGTATCTGTTCCCCTTTATGAGAAACAAAAGGTTTTCCCAGAACCACCCCCTCCCCCCAGTAGCTTTCATTAATGAGAACTGGGCAGAACCAAGCCATATGCTACATCTAGCTGCAGAGAAGTTTGAGAAAATAAGTATTTAGTTGGCCTTGTTGCCTCGCCAAACACACATCCAGGTTCTCTTGGTAATGAAGAAGGGAGAATTTGATATTGAGTAGGTATCTATAGTGTTTGCTCCATTCTCTAGTATATTACCTGGAAAATTAAATGTTTTGCATTAGAGTTTTTAGTTTGAAAATAGACACTTTATGAATTTGTTAATAATTTCCTGTGCTTGGCTTGTTTCTGATTATTTTCAGTAGCAGTGTACATACTCTGATTTTCATTGTGGCTGAAGTGGTATAAGCTCAAATCCATGGGAGAGAAGTTTCAGGACTCCTTTAATCTTTAAGAATTAAATTTAACAGGGCGCCTGGGTGGCTCAGTTGGTTGAGCGACTGCCTTCGGCTCAGGTCATGATCCTGGAGTCCCGGGATCGAGTCCCGCATCGGGCTCCCTGCTCGGCGAGGAGCCTGCTTCTCTCTCTGACCCTCCCCCCTCTCATGTACTCTCTCTCATTCTCGCTCTCTCAAATAAATAAATAAAATCTTTAAAAAAAAAAAAAAAGAATTAAATTTAACAGCTTTGAGTACCTGTTACATGCCTAGCGTTGCCATACAATGTTGTAATGTGAATAATGAAGAATTCTATAACGTTTCCTTTTTTTTTTGTCCTCGGGTTGTTTACTGGCTGGCTCCTTAGGGAGAGGAAAGAAAAAAAAAAGCCTGTGTATGAAATAATTGGCTAACAGTACAAGAATTCAGAATTATTTGTTAAAATGGTTAGTATCCACATTGAGTGTCATAAGATTAGAAACATTTTTTTCTTGAGGGCCGCTGATAAAAGCATGGGAAGAATAAAATGAAGGCCAAATAGGGGCCACTTGGGTGGCTCAGTCATTAGGCGTCTGCCTTCGGCTCAGGTCATGGTCCCAGGGTCCTGGGATTGAGCCCCCCCGCATCGGGCTCCCTGCTCCGCGGGAAGCCTGCTTCTCCCTTTCCCTCTCCCCCTGCTTGTGTTCCCTCTCTCGCTGTCTCTCTCTCTGTCAAATAAATAAATAAAATCTTTTAAAAAATAAAAGAAAATGAATGCCAAGTAGAAGCACTACTAACTGTTACAGGGCCATATCAAACTAATGTAAGAGACAGTAAGAAAAATGAATGGGGAATGCATTTCATTTTATGTTGTACATATTAGTTCTTAAAAAATGTGTCCATGTGTAAGAGCCATCAACTTTAAATTACTATATAACCAGAAGACACAAATGAGAATATACCTTAGACACACATACACCCCCAAAAAATTATCTTTAATTTTTTTTAACATAATAAATATGATCCCAGGTTTACCTTTGTAGCTACCTGGTAAAGCCCAACCTGAAATTTGAGAAGCATACTTAAGCAATCAGTTTTAACTGGAAAAGGACACTACTAGAAAACTGTAGGCCAATATCCCTGATGAATAAACTGCTTCTGTTTTGAGGTGTTTGGTTTTTTTTTTTAAGTTAAACACATTAGAATTTTTTTTTTTTTAAGATTTTATTTTTAAGGGGTGCCTCGTGTCTCAGTTGGTTAAGTGTCTGCCTTCAGCTCAGGTCGTGATCCTGGAGTCCAGGATGGAGCCCTACATCAGGCTCCCTGCTCAGCGGGGAGTATGCTTCTCCCTCTGTTTCTCCCCCTGCTCCTGCTCTCTCGCTCTCTAGTTCTCTCTCTCTCAAATAAATAAATAAAATCTTTTTAAAAAAAGATTTTGGGGCTCCTGGGTGGCCCAGTCGGTTAAGCATCTACCTTCAGCTCAGGTCATGATCTCAGGGTCCTGGGATCGAGCCCTGAGTTGGGCTCCCTGCTTGGCAGAGATCCTGCTTTTCTCTCTCCCTCTGCTGCTCCCCCTGCTTGTGCTTTCTTTCTCAAATGAATAAATAAAATCTTAAAAAAAAAAAAAAAGATTTTAAAGTAATGTCTGCACCCAACATGGTGCACGAACCGACAACCCCGAGATCAAGAGTCTCATGCTGTACCAACTGAACCAGCCAGGTACCACTAGATTTTTTTTTCTTTAAAGATTTCATCTATTTATTTGACACAGAGAGAGACAGCTAGAGAGGGAACCCAAGCAGAGGGAGTGGGAGAGGGAGAAGCAGGCTCCCTGCCAAGCAGGGAGCTGGATGTGGGGCTCCATCTCAGGACTCCGGGACCACGACCCGAGCTAAAGGCAGACGTTTAATGACTAAGCCACCCAGGTGTCCCCACCACTAAATTTTTTAATTTAAGGACTTTATGTTAAGGAAACATCAAACTAAATATACTAAGTTTAACTCTATTATAATTTAACAAACATCACGTATTTCAATTTGTTGTATGAGTTTTTATAGTCTAATGGAAATAGAAGTTTCTTATTGCTTTGTGTTATGATTGTTTATTTGCATGAGTGTGTATTAGTTTAGGTTGAGTTATACTGTGATAACATACACAACCAAAATCCTAGTGGTTTAACACAGTAAAAACCTTTGTTTACACAGTTTGCCTGAGGATTCATTGGCTCCATGAAGATTGATCTCCCTGCCCAGGCCAGTTTGGTCCTGTGGCATTCTGTCTTTGGGCAATGCTCAGGATTTAGGAGAGCAGAAAATGGTTGGAGTCAAGCACCGGCAGTTAAATGCTTCTGCATGGGAATGACATGTCACTTTTGTTCGCATGCCATTGGCTAAACTTAGGCCACATGGCTGTGCCAGCTCAAATGAGGGAAGAGGGTATGAGTTCCTTTGTGAAGTCAGTGGACTCCTCCACAAACTCAGAAGCAAAAGAGCCAATATAGTGGGTAATAGTATTGTCTACAACAAAGTAGCATAATATAGATAGATAGAAAGTACCTCCGGAACCCAAAGGAAAAGAAAAAAATCTGATGAGATGGAGGAAGAGTCATGGAAGGCTTCAGACAGATGGTGACAGATGATCCAAGCATAAAGGAATGAGTAGGATTTTCTTAGGTTTGAAGAGAAGAAAGGGTACTCAAACTGAGGGACCAGGACCATGCTAGAGAATAGCGGATGATGTAGCCTGAAAGGAGGAATGGCTTAGATCAGAGAGGACCTGGAATTCATTTCCGGTTCATTCAGCAACAAGATATTGCACAGCTACTCAGTGCCAGTCACTGCTCCCAAGTTCTGGGAATATCTGATAATGAACAAAACAGACAAAAAACTTTGTCCTCCTGAAGGTTACATCTAGTGGATGCTAAGGAGTTACTCTTTTATTGTAAGTAGGTTGGGGAGTAAGCAAAGGTATAAACTTTGGATGCCTATGCATCTTTTTTTTTTTTTAATATTTTATTTATTTATTTGACAGAGACACAGCGAGAGAGGGAATACAAGCAGGGGGAGTGGGGGAGGGAGAAGCAGGCTTCCCGCAGAGCAGGGAGCCCGATGTGGGGCTCCATCCCAGGACCCTGGGACCATGACCTGAGCTGAAGGTAGACGCTTAATGACTGAGCCACCCAGGTGCCCCTGGATGCCTATGCATCTTAAGATTCTTTTAATATTCCTATTTTACATGAATTAGAAGACAGTTGATTTGCACATAAGTTAATATTTTGTTCATTTAACTGTGCCTCACTCTAGAAAACTTAATCATGAGAAGCTGAACTTATAAAACATGTAAATTAGAAAATATTTTTACATTACAAAAGCTTTTTAAACCCAAATTTTGGATAGTAGTATAATTTTTTCAAAAATTTTTATTTAGGGGCACCTGGGTGGCTCAGTTGGTTAAGCGACTGCCTTCGGCTCAGGTCATGATCCTGGAGTCCCGGGATCGAGTCCCGCATCGGGCTCCCTGCTCGGCGGGGAGTCTGCTTCTCCCTCTGACCCTCCCCCTCTCATGCTCTCTGTCTCCCATTCTCTCTCTCAGATAAATAAATAAAACCTTTAAAAAAATTTTTTTTATTTATTCATGAAAGAGAGAGGCAGAGATAGAGGGAGAAGAGGCTCCCCTTGGAGCAGGGAACCTGACATGGGACTTGATCCCAGGGCCCTGGGATCATGACCTGAGCCGAAGGCAGATGCTCAACAGAATGAACCACCCAGTGGTTATGTTATATAGTAGTATATATATATAATTATAGGAATATATTAACGACTGTATTTTCATTCTGTAAATAGTAAAACCACTTGGACACATAGCTCATGGGGACAGGGATTTTGTTTTATGCACTGCTGTGTTTCCAGTACCCAAAACAGAGCCTGGCACATGCATATACATATATAAAATCTGGGGCACCTGTGTGGCTCAGTCGGTTGAGCGGCTGCCTTGGGTTCAGGTCTTGATTCCTGGGACCGAGCCCCGCGTCGGCCTCCCTGCTCCGCGGGGAAGCCTGCTTCTCCCTCTCGCACTCCCCCTGCTGTGTTCCCTCTCTCGCTGTGTCTCCCTCTGTCAAATAAATAAAAAATCTTAAAAAATTAAAAAAAAAATCTACCATGTCATCACTCAGTAAATATTTGAATGAATGAATAGAAGAAAAGTTCTGTTTGGAAGATAGAAAAGAGAAATTTCCCATAATCTAAGCATCTGAACACTACAGTGATAGTATTATATTATCATGTTATAGTCATTCTGATATCTATTAAATCCCTGTTCTGTGCCAACTACTGTTCTAAGATCTAAGGAATAATTAATTATACCTGTTTTCTCAAAACTTAAATGTAGTTTGGAAATAAACATATAACAAACATGATCACCAAAATTCTTTTTTTTTTTTTTTTAAGATTTATTTATATGAAAGAGAGAGAAAGTGCATGCGTGCAGTTGCGGGCTGGGGGGGGGCAGTGTTGGGAACAGAGGGAGAGAATCTTCAAGCTGACTCCCTGCTGAGTGCGGAGCCTGACACGGGGCTAGATCCCACAACCCATGAGATCATGACCTGAGCTGAAACCAAGAGTTGGATGCTTAACTGACTGAACTACCCAGGCACCCCACCAAAATTCTTCTAAAACCATACTCCATCTGATGTACAAAATTTGCATTATAGCAGCACGTTTTGTTTACAACAAATGTACCTGTTTTATGTGAAGCCCTCCTCTCATACTTAGTTGCTGTTTTAGTTTTTTTCTTTGATGAACAGATCTTCATTTATAAATAGACTATTTCTCCAACGTTCTTATTTTGAAATTAGAATCCTTTTTGTTAGAGGAACAGTATTACAAATTGCTTACATTTGTAGCTGGTTCATAAAAGCCAACTTTACTTAAAATATACATTTACAATAAAAACATAAAAATTGTTGTTTGCATGCAGTATTACATGATAAATAAAACAGAAGTGAATCTATCCTAAAACCTGATATATGAGGGAGAAATATTTAATTAGAGAATATGAGAAAGTAGATGGAGTTTAACAGGGAAATTCTGAAAAAAGACATCTTTGAAGACTTCAGAAGCTAATCGCACAAATTCTTAAGCTTTCACTTGAGAGCACTTGTTTTTCCTTTTTCCTTGATACGTGTATTACGACGTAGTTTCTTATGTTTATCAGCTGGATTCAGGCTTGATTTGATCTATAGGTAGTGAGAGAGCAAGAGAAAAAAGGGACATTTTCCTGGATAAAAAGAAAAAAGAATGAAGGAGATTTCGTGTATATGTATGAGTGCTGGGAGAGAGAGCAGTGTCCTGAAAGGCAGGCAGTGGGCCACAGCATCCTTTGAGCAGGTGTGAGGCAAAAGGAAGCATGAGGCAGCTGGATGCTTGTGCATGCAGAATTGTACACATTGGGTGTTTGTAATTCCAGTACCTTTCTGTTTAATATGGTTAGAGGTATATCTGCTTTGTTTTACTTTTATGGAGCATATTGAGTATTCATCTAACTAACATTTATCAAGGACCACGTAGTCTGGCTGGTTTTTTTTTACGTTTTTATTTTAATTCCAGTTAATATACAGTGTTATATTGGTTTAAGGTGTATGATATAGTGATACAATTCCGTACATGACCCGGTGTTCATTGAGACAAGCATGCTCCTTAATCCCCATCACCTATTTCCCCCATTCCCTCACCGACCTTCCCCCTGGCCCCCCCCCCCCGCCGATAACAATCAGTTCTCTATAGTTAAGAGTCTGTTTCTTGGTTTGTCTCACTCTTTTTCCCCCCCTTTATTCATCTGTTTTGTTTCTCAAATTCCACATATAAGTGAAATCATATGGTATTTGTCTTGCTCTGACTGACTTTGCATTTATATACTCTAGATCCATCCGTGTTGTTGCAAATGGCAAGATTTCATTCTTTCCTTTTTTTAAATTTTATTATGTTAATCCCCATACATTACATCATTAGTTTTTGATACAGTGTTCCATGATTCATTGTTTGCGTATAACACCCAGTGCTCCATGCAGAACGTGCCCTCTTTAATACCCATCACCAGGCTAACCCATCCCCCGACCCCCCAAGATTTCATTCTTTTTTATGGCTGAATAATATTCCAGTGTGTGTGTGTGTGTGTGTGTGTGTGTGTATCTCCTTTTTTTTTTTTTTTTGAGATTTATTTGCAAGAGAGAGCACAATGGGGAGGGCAGAGGGAGAGGAAGAAGCAGACTCCCCACTGAAAGGGAGCCCGACATGGGGCTCAATCCCAGGACGCTGAGATCATGACCTGAGCCAAAGGCAGATGCTTAACTGACTGCGCCACCCAGGTGCTCCTGTATCTCCTTTATCCATTCATCAATCAATGGACATTTGGGCTGTTTCCACATCTTGGCTATTGTAAATAATGCTGCTATAAGATAGGGATGCATGTATCCCTTTGAATTAGTGTTTTTGTATTTTGAGTATAAATACCCAGTAGTGTGATTGCTGGATCATAGGATAGTTCTTTTTTTTAACTTTTTGAGGAAACTCCACACTTTTCCAGAGTGGCTACACCAGTTTGCATTCCCACCAACAGTGCACGAGGGTTCCCCTTTCTCCATGTCCTCACCAACACCTGTTGTTTCTTGTGTTGTTGATTTTAGCCTTCTCACAGGTGTGAGGTGATAATCACATTGTAGTTTTAATTTGCATTTCACTGATGATGAGTGATAATGAGTTTCTTTTCATATGTCTGTTGTCCATCTGTATGTCTTTGGAGAAATGTCTGTTCATGTCTTCACATTTTTTAAAATTGGATTATTTGGATTTTGGGTGTTGAGTTTGGTAAGTTCTTTATATATTTTGGACACTAACCCTTTATCAGATATGTCATTTGCAAATATCTTTTCCCATTCCATAGGTTGCCTTTCAGTTCAGTTGATTGTTTCCTTTGCTGTGCGGAAGCTTTTTATTTTAATGTAGTCCCAGTTGTTTATTTTTGATTTTGTTTTGCTTGCCTCAGGGGACCTATCCAGAAAAAAGTTGCCACAGCCTCTGTCAGAGAAGTTAGTTACTGCCTGTGCCTCTCTAATCTGGCTGCTTTTTAAAAAAGATTTTATTTGTTTGAGAGAGAGTGAGCAAGAGAACAGAAACTGGGGGAGAGGCAGAGGGAGAGAGAGAAGAGGGCTCCCTGCGAGGCTCGATCCCAGGACCCTGGGATCATGACCTGAGCCGAAGGCAGACGCCCAACCGAGTGAGCCACCCAGGCGCCCCGTAATCTGGCTGCTTCTTGAAACACATTATTTTGAATTACTGTTAGCAGCATAGTGTAGAAAGAAATTGAGAATCCAGATTCTCTTTGGATCTTTCACTAAATAGTGATGTGGCCGTGAATAAATCACAAAAATACCCTCCACTGGTGAAGGATCATATGTGCAGGTGCACTTAATAGCTTATGGACAAGTTACATTCTTTATGACTATAAGGCAGTCTTGTTATTCCTATTTTCTGTTGCAGCCACATCCAGAAAATATCTCATTTCCTTCTGAACACCCACTTCAACCCTTGATATTTTTCTTCTCAGCATTTCCTTGTTTTCCTCATAAATTTAGATCATGTGGGCAAATTTCTTTAAAGTGCTAGATGCATTAAGATTAAAATTAAAGCAGTAATGTTTTGTTTCTTCAACTAGGGGCTCTTAAAATTTGGCAAATACCATGTGTTCTCTCATTTCCTAATTTTTGTGTATGTTATATCGTAGCACACGTCACATGGAGATGGGCGGCAAGAAGTTACCTCTCGCACGGGGCGCTCTGGGGCTCGGTGTAGAAACTCTATAGCTTCCTGTGCTGACGAACAGCCTCACATCGGAAACTACAGACTGTTGAAAACAATCGGCAAGGGGAATTTTGCAAAAGTGAAATTGGCAAGACACATCCTTACAGGCAGAGAGGTAAATATTAAGCCTAATTTCTGTTATGACACTTGCTCTGTTTAGTTCCATGTGAGAGAAAGAGGAAGATAATTTATATATTTGAGTTAATTTCTAAGTTAATTAAATGTTTTTAAGAACAAGAAACTTACATACTAATTATCTGGGAGTTCTTTTGCTTTCCCATTTCTTTAAATTAAGTATTACATTGAGTATTTGAATGAGCTTTTGCCTTAAAAAATGGGTCATGTTTTATTCTTTTTCAGTGTAAACCTCTGCCACCAGAGTAAAAATTGTTCTGAACTTCTTGTATAAGCTCACAGTACTTGTAAATCAGTAGTGTTTTCTGTTTTTATAGATTTTATCCTCAAGAAGTTTCTTCATTTCCCCAAATAAGCTTTTCTTATAGCTTATGTTTGATTGGTTGTTGTGTAGGAAGGCATATGCTTTCCTGACTTTTGTGGTGATTGGCTTTCTGTTAAACCACATTCTGTATTTATCAAAAATACATTGGTTAAAACTACTAAATTGACTCCTTCATGTTCTACATGTACAGTATAGAACCTGTTTTGCTTTTTTGACTTCTTTTATTTAGATCTTTATGCCTGCTCTTCCCTCTGCCTGAAATACACTTCACCCTTTTGTGCAGGGATCATTTCTGGGAAGGAGTTGTTGACAGACTCCCTTTTCCCAGGCATGGGACTCAGGTTAAAAATCCTGATACTGCCCCTCAGATAGCATGGAACTGCTTATTTCTCCGTCTTTCCCCTCTAGGCTTTAGGGCAGATGTCCATACTTAACACACTGTTTAGCACATAGTAGGTGCTTAATAAATATATGTTGAGTGATTGTAATGGTACTTTTGAATGAAGCTTTTTATTTTTTAAAAAGATTTTATTTGGGGGCGCCTGGGTGGCTCAGTCGGTTAAGCGACTGCCTTCGGCTCAGGTCATAATCCCAGGGTCCTGGGATCGAGCCCCACATCGGGCTCCCTGCTCAGTGGGAGTCTGCTTCTCCCTCCCCCTCTGCCTACCTCTCTGCGTACTTGTGTTCTCGCTCTCTGTCAAATAAATAAATAAAATCTTTTTAATTAATTAATTAATTTATTTATTTTTTAAAGATTTTATTTATTTGACAGAGAGAGACACAGTGAGAGAGGGAACACAAGCAGGGGGAATGGGGGAGGGAGAAGCAGGCCTCCTGCAGAGCAGGGAGCCCCATGCGGGGCTCAATCCCAGGACCCTGGGATCATGACCTGAGCCGAAGGCAGACGCTTAACTACTGAGCCACCCAGGTGCCCCAATAAAATCTTCTTTAAAAAAATTTTGTTTGTTTGTTTGTCAGAGAGAGAGAGCACAAGCAGGGGGAGCGGCAGGCAGAGCAGGCAGAACAGGCAGAGGGAGAAGCAGACTCCCTGCTGAGCGAGGAGCCTGATGCGGTTCTCCATCCCAGGACCCCAGGATCATGACCTGAGCCGAAGGCACACACTTAACGGACTGAGCCACCTAGGCGTCCTGGAAGAAAGCTTTTTAAAGAAATGTTTTCCCTGTACCAGAGCCTCCTGATAGGTGTGCCAAGACAGTGTTACAGATGTGTCGTGGTATTGAGGCTCGCAGCCTACCATGCCTGGGGCTGCTGGAGCAGGACCCTGGGCCAGCCATTCTGTCAGTAAGCAGCCTCTGTTTGCTGCAATGTGCCTGACAGTTATTCTCATTTTCTGTGTGTTTTGGGAGCTAAAGAAGGTTGGGAAGCACAGGTCTACACTAACTGGAGTTACAGACTTTAAAAGTTTGCCTCTTCATGTTTTGTATCAACTTAAGTGACAAATCACTGGTCAATCCTTGTTGTTGAGATACCTGGGTTGCTTTTAGAGTCAGAAAAAGCATGAGTGGGTGGGGCTTTCCTTGCTGTCCTTGATCAAAGCTTTCTGAAACAAGGCAAAACCTCTTGAGTTTAGTCCCCACCAATTCTAGGTGGTTACTCGGCCAGTTTCCTTACCTGGGCAGCTGGTAAGTTGAAAGAGGAATGGGACAGACAGACCCTCTACCCTTCTCCTTAGCTGCAGTTTGGCCTACCGTGTTTTTATCTAGGAGGTTCTCTTTCCAGAAAGGTTTGAATCTGACCAGCAGAGTGGCTTAATTTAAAATTTTTCTGTCCTTTTTTTGTTTTTTTAAACTTTGAATTAAACCATTTTACAAAACCGTTTTGTTTTTTCCCTATTGTAGGTATTAACCAGAAGCATGGAAAATGTAAACATTATATTTTATATATTATAACATTATATTTCTATATTATAGAAATTCATTATGTAGGAAGTACAGGTTCCTTGAAATTTCTCTCCTCAAAGAGGATCACTTTCAGTAGTTTGGTGTATATTCCCACAGTTTTTTATATAGACATTAACTTTTTGTTTATTTTAACAAAAAGGGACTCATGGACATAACAGTAATTTTCTTAGCAATGTACTTGACCATGTCTGAATCTTAGTGCTCATAGATCTGACACATTCTATTTCCAGTATGTGCTGGCTCCATGGTTTATCCCCCGTCAGTGGGCATTGAGTGGTTTCTGATTTTTTTTGCCCCTGTAAACATCTGCAGTGAACATTCCTTAACATAACTCTCTACCCTTGTTAAGAGAGTTTCTGTAGGATAAATTCCTAGAAGTGGGTGTCCTGGGTCAAAAAGGATGAATATTTGACATTTTAATAGGTACTGCTAAATTGCTTTTGAGAAAATGTCAGAGTACTTTATTATCCTACCAAACTGAATGAGAGTATCCATTTTTCTATACCCTTACTAATACTATATAGATAATTTTCTGATGGACAAAAAATTATTATTTTTTTAAAGCTTGCTTCCTTTTGATAACTAGATTGATGATATTTTCATGTATTTTTGTCATTCATATTTGCTTTTTAAAATAAGTTTCCCGGGCGCCTGGGTGGCTCAGTTGGTTAAGCGACTGCCTTCGGCTCAGGTCATGATCCTGGAGTCCCTGGATCGAGTCCCGCATTCGGGCTCCCTGCTCGGCAGGGAGTCTGCTTCTCCCTCTCCCACTCCCCGTTTGTGTTCCCTCTCTCGCTGTGTCTTTCTCTGTCAAATAAATAAATAAAATCTTTAAAAAAAAAAATAAATAAATAAATAATAAAATAAGTTTCCCGTTTGTATCCTTTATCCATTTTTCTTTTCTCTTTCAAATCTTAGTGACTGGGGCGCCTGGGTGGCTCAGTCGGTTAAGTGTCCGACTCTTGGTCAGGTCCTGATCTCAGGTTGATACTGAGCTCTGTGTCGGGCTCTTTGCTCCGTGGGGAGTCTGCTTCAGATTCTCTCTCCCTCTCTCTCTCTTTTTCAAATAATAAATAAAAATCTTAAAAATAAATAAATCTTAGTGATTTAAACCCATTATGTGTTTCATGCATCAGTCTGATCTGTCTGGGTTTCATGACTTGGTGAGAAAGGTTTACTTTGTCCCAAGATCTAAAAACAAGGTTCTGTATCTTTTTCAAACACTCCTATGACTCCCGTTTGAATGTTTCATTCATTTGGTATATATTTTGGGAGATTAATATGAAGTGTAGGGATCAAACTCTTTTTTTTTTTGACCATGTGGATTACCACTTGTCCTGGGATCATCTGTCCTTTTCCCCAATTGAGGATACCTGCTTTATCACATACCAAATTCCCATATGTGTCTTTTTGTTTCTCTGATCTGTTTGTTTAGTCTTGTATCCATATGGTGGTAATTTTATTACTGCAGCTTTGAATTGTACATTTGTATGTTTCAGAGTAAGTTAAATGCTCTGCAGATTATTCTTATTTTTTAAAAACTGTATACCTCGGGGCACCTGGGTGGCTCAGTCATTGGGCGTCTGCCTTCGGCTCAGGTCATGATCCCTGGGTCCTGGGATCGAGCCCCGCGTCAGGCTCCCTGCTCAGCGGGAAGCCTGCTTCTCCCTCTCCCTCTCCCCCTGCTTGTGTTCCCTCTCTCGCTGTCTCTCTCTCTGTCAAAATAAATAAATAAAATCTTTAAAAAAATAAAAAATAGAAACTTTATACTTCTTCTTGCCATTTACTGTGTTAGATTTATTTTAGAATCAAGATACTGTGTCCCAAAAATAGTCTTACTGGAAATTTGATGAGATTAATTTTGATTGGAATTAACTGGATTTATAAACTGATCTGGGGGAAATTTGCTATTTGAATGATACCAAGTCCTTCTATATAGGAATATGAAATGTGTCTCAATTTTGTTTTCAGGGTTTGTAATTTTCTTCATCTAGGTTTTTCATCATTCTTTTTTTAAGGGGATTACAAACAAATTCTACAGAGTAGGTGAATAGTTTTGCATAATTCTTAAGTTCATTCCAAGGTATTTTAAAATTTTTGTTGCTGCTGTGAATGACATTTTTTCCTTAGCTGTTATGAATAATATGGGAAGGCTGTAACATTTGTATAACATCTTGTATCTGAGCACCCTTTGAACTCACTCTCATTTTGGACATCAGAATTAAGCACGTTTGTGTTATTTTTAAAATTACACATCATTTTTTCCTTTGATGTACAGTTCTCTGAATTGTAACACATTTATAGATTCATGTTACTACCACCGTAATCAAGATACAGAAAAGTAGCTACAGAGAGCTGTCAGGTCAAGCTGTTTTTTAAAGGATGGGCCAAATACCAACATGTTTATCTGTTAATGGGAATAATCTGACAGAAAGGGGGAAAGTGGTGCCGTGGGAGAGATATTTGAGAGGGTGAAAGGAGGTGGCGGAAGTATTGGCCCTGGTAATGTGGACAGTTCTTACACAGAAACAGGAGAAAGGTAGAGAGAGGGCACTGGCCTGGGTGCAGCTCAGGACTCTGTGTGGTGGTGTGGGAGCTTGTAGAGGTTTTCTGCTTGTTGCAAGTATTTTTTCAGTAAAATGGAAAGCAAGATCATCAGCTAAGAGTGTGATTATCAAGGAGATAGGAGATTTTAGAGATGTGAGAAGTTACAGTAATTACTGGGCAAGCAGAAGAGTTAACGGACTGGAAGAAGGTAGTAGAATTGCCAGGTGGCCTTAAGGCTTCCCTAAGGGGATCATGGATTTAAAGTGGGAATAAGCAGCATGGCTGGAAATTACTCTCCAGCAACATTCAGGTACCCAGACACAAGCATGGCATTTATAGATAGTTGGGATTTTTTCACACTAAGTGTAGAGAATGGGAACAGAGCAAGGGCATTGATTTGGAATACCTAAGGGAGTGATTACAGTGAAGGACTACAGATTTGAATAGGAAATAACTTGAGAGAGAAGACAAATCATAAGAAGGTGGTGGGACCAGTCATTATGGATCCTGGTGAGTTCAGACAGTTACTGGTGTTCTAGATTGAGTAGTCAGGAAAGGTAGAGGAGGTGATAGAGAGTGGGAAGCTCAAAATTAAGGTCAGAAAGAGTTTTCCAGTATTGGTAGTTCTAGAGATTGGAGTATAACAATGTAAGTGGCTTAAGTGTGTGAATTTTTTTTTCCTCTCTAGAACCTTTTTAGACTCTTCACATTTATCCTTGCTATTCAGAAATTTCACAGTGAGGTACAGGGAGTTGATCTGCATCCATTCTTCTTTTTTTTTTTAAAGATTTATTTCTTTATTTGAGATAGCGAGAATGAGAGAGAGAGAGAGTACATGAGAGGGGGGAGGGTTAGAGGGAGAAGCAGGCTCCTCGCCGAGCAGGGAGACTGATGCGGGACTCGATCCAGGGACTCCAGGATCATGACCTGAGCCGAAGGCAGTCGCTCAACCAACTGAGCCACCCAGGCGCCCTGCATCCATTCTTCTTGATTGCTCATTGGACCCTTTCAGTTTGGAGATTCTTGTCTTTCAGTTCCAGAGAATTGTCTCATTTTATTATTTAAAAATCTTCATTCTGTAATTCTTACTAATCAGAGACTGGAACTCTTGGAAAAGAACCTTGACTTTTTTTGAAAAAAATCTGTTTTCCATCTGCGTTTCTATTTTATTTTCTGGGCAATGTCTTTAATTTCATCTTTTGTTAAATTTGTGTGTATGTGCGTCCTGTTGTATGTCCTCCCCCTTCCTCCCAGCTCTTTCTTTCTTTTTTCTTTTTTTTTTTTTAAGATTTAATTTATTCATTTGTCAGAGAGAGAGAGAAAAAGCAGAAGCAGCTGAAGCGGCAGGCAGAGGGAGAAGCAGGCTCCCCACTGAGCAAGGAGCCCGATGCAGGACTCGATCCCAGAAGCTGAAGGTAGACACCCAACCGGCTGAGCCACCCAGGTGCCCCTCTCCCAGCTCTTTCTTGTTCTCTGATTATTTGTTTGTATAGTATCCAGTTCTGGGATCATGAATGCTGTTTCTTCTGTTAACAACTCCCTGTGAGGGTAATAAAGGCTTTCCTCTTTTTTTTTTTTTTTGTTTTAATAGATTCTGCTTCCTGCACCATTTCTCTTTTCTCTGGGGTTCTTCCTTGGTAACCGTCTGTCATACAGAGCCTTTCTTTGGAATCTGATAATCTGTGGTCATCTGTTTGTATTTCAGATGGAGCTCTCAGAAGCTCATCAATAGCTGAGTTTGCAAACATAGGATATGTTTGACCACACGTAGCTTTCCTGTTGGGAGTTGTCTGGTGCTTTTATTGCAGGACCCCAGATATCTGTGTCTTCAGATCTCTTCCCTGAGGCCATTTCGTTTCTGTAAATAAGAATCCTCTGTTCTGCCTGGGAGGAGCTGGCCATCCAACCCCTCATGGTAGTCTGACACTTAATGTCCCCTTTTTCATCTCCAGGCCTGTTCCTGTCCTCTCCTGGGCTCATTGAACTTGATTCTCATCATCTCCACAGAAAACATTCTTAGCCTCTACAGAGCCAGTGGTTATTGGCTGGGTTGGGGAGCAGCACACATTCTGCATACAGACTTGTAACCTTGTAATTAGCCCAGTAGCTCCACTGTTGCCTTTGGTGCCTCCCAACCTCCCAAGTTTGGAGCCCTTCCCGAGTTATGCTGGGCAAATCATGTTGTTTCTGGTGATGGTTTTCTCTGCTCTCTTTCAGAAAATTACTGAACTAGTTTCCCCACTGTTGTCTTGTTTTTATGAGGAAAAAACCCCTATTGTACAAAACAAATTATTAACTGTGCTGTTATGCCTGTATGCTTTTACTGTCTGTCCTCCACACTTCACTGGAAGTGAGCTCTTAACCTGCTTGCATCTGTGTCCTGTCTCCGGCGCTGAAGGAGGCACCAGAGAGCAGGAAGGGGAAGGGTTAGATCTGGCACCTCATTCACCATTTGTTGTTGATTGTAAGAATGAAAAACTGTAGTTCTTCATTCCGGGTGTGCTCAACTTCTTGGGACTTTAGATAAGTGGTTTTTTTTTTTTTTTTTAAGATTATTTATTTATTTATTAGAGAGTGAGCAGGAGAGAAACAGCTGAGCCACCCAGGCGCCCTAGATAAGTGGTTTTATATTTTAGTAACAACTTTTTGTGTGTGAAGATCATCTTCACAGAGAGTTTGGAGACTAGAGAGGAAGAAAATCCCACACTTAAAATATTCTGAATACCATTTTTATCTTTGTATATTCTCCATATGTATGTTTTTTCATCATATTTTTGGTCATAATTTTGTATTCTGGTTTTTCTCTCTCAGAATTTCATGCCGAGCAGTTCTCCATGCAGCTTCATGGTCATTGTACCAGGTTTAGTGGTTGTGTGCGGTTGCATTGATTAGAACGACATTTCCCAAGTTCTTTGTGTCTCAGAATGCAATTTTAAACTTTTAAAATTGAGGACTCCCGGAATTCCTGGGTGGCTCAGTTGGTTAAGTGTCTGCCTTCAGCTCAGGTCATGATCCCAGGATCCAGGGATGGAATCCCACATCCGGCTCCTTGCTCGGCAGGGAGCCTGCTTCTCCCTCTGCCTGCCACTCCCCCTGCTTGTGCGTGCGCTCTCTCTCTCTCTGACAAATAAGTAAATAAAATCTTTTTTTAAAAAAATGAGGACGGGGCGCCTGGGTGGCTCAGCTGTTAAGCGTCTGCCTTCCGCTCAGGTCATGATCCCAGGGTCCTGGGATCGAGCCCCGCATTGGGCTCCCTGCTCAGCGGGGAGCCTGCTTCTCCCTCTACCCCTCCCCTTTCTTTCTCTCTCTCAAATAAATAAAATCTTTTAAAAATAAATAAATAAGGGGCGCCTGGGTGGCTCAGTTGGTTGGGCGACTGCCTTCGGCTCGGGTCATGATCCTGGAGTCCCGGGATCGAGTCCCGCATCGGGCTTCCTGCTCAGCAGGGAGTCTGCTTCTCCCTCTGACCCTCCACCCTCTCATGAGCTCTCTCTCTCTCAAATAAATAAATAAAATCTTTAAAAATAATAAAATAAAATAAATAAATAAAAGTAAAAATAAAAAAAATTGAGGACTCCCCAAAAGCCTTTGTTTACATGGGTGGTATAGACTGATATTTACCATACTAGAAGTTAACACTAATAAATTTAAAACATATATTAATTCATTTAAAGTAATAACAGGGATGCCTGGGTGGCTCACATGGTTAAGCATCTGCCTTCGGCTCAGGTCTTGAACCCAGGGTCCTGGGATCGAGTCCTACACTGGGCTCCCTGCTCAGCGGGGAGCCTTCTTCTCCCTCTCCCTCTGCCTGCTGCTCCCCCTGCTTGTGCTCTCTTTCTCTCTCTCTCTGACAAATAAATAAAATCTTTTAAAAAAATAAAATAAAGTAATAACAGACCTTTTACATTTAATTTAAATAACTTTTTTTTTTAAAGATTTCATTTATTTATTTGACAGAGAGACAGCGAGAGAGGGAACACAAGCAGGGGGAGTGGGAGAGGGTGAAGCAGGCCTCCCGCTGAGCAGGGAGCCCGATGTGGGGCTTGATCCCAGGACCCTGGGATCATGACCTGAGCAGAAGGCAGACGCTTAACGACTGAGCCACCCAGGCGCCCCTAAATAACATTTTCATGGGGAAAAAACCCCTATTGTACAAAACAAATTATCGAAAAGAGTGACATTGTTTTAGTTTTTTGCAAATATCTTTAGTGTCTGTTTTAATAGAAGGTTGCTGGGTTTTCATATATTCTTCTGCATCTATGTCAGTATACTGCTTTGGTCAAAGTTTTTTTAAAGTTATTTATTTGAGAGAGAGCAAGCGAGCGAGCACGAGTGGGGGGAAGGGCAGAGGGAGAAGAGGGAGAAACAGGCTCCCCACTGAGCAGGGAGCCCATGAGGGGCTCGATCCCAGGACCCTGGGATCATGACCCGAGCCGAAGGCAGATGTTTAACTGACTGAGCCACCCAGGTGCCCTTGGTTGAAGTTTATGAAGAAAATCTGACCCCACACGGATAATATAACTAGAAAAGAGAGGAGTGTCTTAATTCCCTTTTTCAGATAATTGCAAATATTGTTCTTTGATACTCTACTAAAACTCAGCAAGTAGTAATTTTTGGTGGCAGAGGGGGCAATGATTAATGGAATGTTTATTCAAAACAACTATAGTGACTGCCAAAAAGTATTGATACCCAGAACAATTTGCTTCATTTGGAAATTAATAGTAGTAGATTTGGAAGTGAGCGAGCAGAAGGGTGAAAGACAGGCTCCTATTCCACTAACAGATATAATTGAAAAGTATAAAGATGTTCATCTTGCTTTTAATACAATCTGGAGGTAGAGTATTTACAGTTGGTGTGCAGAAAAAGAGAACCTCACCTGAACCCAGTTTCTACAAATTAAAAATCACTCACTTACACAACTGTTACACTTTTTTTATTGTGGTAAAATATACATAACATGAAATTTACCATTTTAACCATTTTAAGTGTACAGTTTGGCGGCCTTAAGTGCATTTGCATTGTTGTGCAACCGTCACCATCACCCATCTCTAGAACAGATACAGTTGATCTCACTTGCAAATTCCATATTTTCAGATTCATCTGCTCACTACAATTTGTTTGTAATTCCAGAATCAGTACTTGCGATGCTTTTGCAGTATTTGTGGACATGCACAAAGCATCAGAAAGTTTGAATTGCCCAATGTATGCATCCCCAGCTGAGATCCAACAAGGTGATGATGCTCTGCCTTGTTTCAGCTTTCATACCACAACAAATGCTCTCTTTGTGGTCTGTTTACTCCATGGTTTTTGCATTTTTGTGCTTTTTGTTGTCAATTTTGCTGTTTAAAATGGCCCCCAAGTGTAGGGCTGAAGTACTAGCTAGTGTTTGTAAGTGAAAGGCTGTGATGTGCCTGATAGAGAAAACACATTTGTTAGATAAGCTTCATTCAGACATGAGTTAGGCTCTGCTGCTGGCTGACAGTTCAATGTTACTGAATCAATGATATGTAGTAAATAAGATGTGCTTAAAAAGAAACACACATAAAACAAGGTTATGTATTGATCAGTTGATGAAAGTTTTTATGACCTGGGGCCCATAGGAACCTAACCCTGTATTTCCTCTAGGAGCAGTATTCACAGTGGCTTTGTAGAACATAATCACCATACCCAGCAACAAACAACTCTCTCTGTTTTTGAAAGAGAAATTATCTGGTGTTTTCCCCTAACAGATATATGGAGAAGGGTATCAAAAAATCACAGGCTTTCCTTGTATATCTATGATTTTTGATTCGCCATTAGTGTTTTCAAGGGGGAGCACTACGAAGCAAATTGAGAGCTCTCTACATGGGACATGGTATGTGGAGGCTGCTGGTCATGTGCCTGGCTTAGCTTCCTGGTGGTCAGTAGGAAAGTTGCCACATACACAGCACAAAGTGATTTTCTCAGTGAGGTTTCCCTGGATTGTACCCTTCTTTGGGCACACTGTAGTCTTTTATGTGCCCTGCTATGTGGGCCTCAGATTTTTATCTTCCAGAAATTGTTTAAAGTCACTTTTCTCCTGATGGCACCTCTCCGATTCTCTTTGTCATTCTGTCTTTGTTCTTTAATTGGACCAGCAGGTGGGAGAAGAGGGAAATGCATGGGATCAATATGCCGCCTTTAACTAAATGCCCTCATTGTGGTTATGAGAAACCTTTTCACTTAGTTATTTATATTCAAGTTCAATTATGCAGTTTAAAGAGTCAAGGCTTGTTTAAAAACTGAGTCCCTTGATCCCCCACCCCCATTTCCTAATCTCCCAAGATGGCCAATTTCAGTCTTTTAAACTGTTTTATTTTTTTTTTTTGTTTGTTTGTTTTTATTTTAATTCCAGTTAGTTAACATACAGTGTTATATTAGTTTCAGGTGTACAATATAAACTGATTCTTTAGGTTTTACTTCTATCTTTAACATGCTTTTATTCTTTTTTTTTTTTTTTTAAAGATTTTGTTTTATTTATTTGACAGAGAGAGACACAGCGAGAGAGGGAACACAAGCAGGAGTGGGAGAGGGAGAAGCAGGCTTCCCGCGGAGCAGGGAGCCCGATGCGGGGCTCGATCCCAGGACCCTGGGATCATGATCTGAGCTGAAGGCAGACGTTTAACGACTGAGCCACCCAGGCGCCCAACATGCTTTTATTCTTTAAAAACATTTTTTATTGAAGTATAGTTGATACACAGCATGCTCTTATTCTTATTTAATTTTTTGGTTTTAGGCATTATCTGCTGTCTTTTCATGATCGTTATTTAGAGTCACGATTGATTTTTTTTTTTTTAATAAACTCCTTATTGAAATATAACACACATCCAGAAAAAGTGCCCAGATCATAAGTGTACACCTTGATGAATTAACACAAAGTAAACACATTTGCATAACAATGACCCAGGGCAAAACTATACTATGACTTGAACCCCAGAAGCTTCTCTTCTGTCTTCTTCTACTCACTTCTCTGTCCTTCCTCCCCAGGGTAACCACTGTCTTGACTTCTAATACCGTAGATCATTTTTTGTCTTCCTTAATGTGCTAATGGAATCATACAGTATATATTATTTTGTGTCTGCCTCTTTTACTGCACTTTATGTTTGTGACATTCTTCCATGTTGTGTTTCTTCCATGTGTTGGGCGTTATGTTTTAATTTGAAGTTTTATTTTGTAGCCGCTTATTGTAGTTGTTCAGCTTGGTCGTTATTGCTGTGGACTGAATGGTGTCTCTCAAAATCATATATTAAATCCCTAACCCCCAATGTATTTGGAGATAGGGCTTTTGTGGAAATAGGTTAAATTAGATCATAAAGGTGGGGTCTTGATCCAGTAGGATTAGTGTCCTTACAAGAAGAGACACCAGAAAGCTGCCCCCTCTCCACCATGTAAGGACATGGTGAGAAGGGGGCCATCTGCAAGCCAAGAGGAAAAGCCTCACCAGGAACTGACCATGCTGGTCAGATTCTGATCTTGGACTTCCAGCCTTCCAGTCTGTGAGAAAATTTATTTTCTGAGTATTTAAGCCACTCAGTCTATGGTATTTTTGTTACCGCAGCCTGAGCTAATAATCCATCCTTCCAGGCTACTGCATCCTCTTAAAGACCTGGGATCTTTTTTTGACTGCTCTTTTAGTGTTTGTGGATGCTTTAATGCATGTTGGGAGCAGGATTTTGGGACCTTTGACCAGTAGAAAATTGACAGGAAGTGAAAGATAAGGGTATTTATTTCTCTGGTGGGTGTTTGCTACAGGTTTATTGGGCCCTCTAGGGTGACGTATACTGAGGGAAGCCCTTCTCGTGTATGAGCTCTCTTTTTCCCTCTTTTGTAATTTTCCACTTTGTTTCTGGCATCAAGGTGAATAAATGGAATTTCCCAGAACTTCACACAAGTGGCAGGGGCAGTCCTCTTTTCTCCCCAGTGAACTCCCTTGGCTTTTGCTATGCACGCCCCATCCCCCGCCAAAAAAACCTCCAGAAAACTCCACAACCGTGGGAACATGTGTGTGGTCTTCTCTCCAGTCTCCATCTTTCTCAGGTACCTGGTGATGCCCCCACTTGCTTCCTCTCTTACTGACTTCGAGGTCTGAGCTCTCCCCCAGGCGCCAGCTCTGGGCCACGATTATTTTGGTAGTTGAGTCACCCCAGCAGGGAGCTGGAGGAAGAGGGGATTATAGGCTTCCCCCTCAGGCTTCATGGCCACACAGATTCACATCACTGTAAATTGCAGTGTTTCACTCAGAGGACACTTACTTTTAATAAAATGACTCTCTTCTGCAGTTTGATTTAGCTGAATGAAACACATTTTGAGCTCCTGCTTTTGCTTTAAATACTATTTGAATAGCAGTATTTGAAAAAGAAAATGCTGAAGAATAGAATCTTTTCTGTAAAATAGAACGCAGATATCGAGCAGAGCCAGAAGAAGCTAGTGATCAAGATTCTGGTCATGAGAGGGGCGCCTGGGTGGCTCAGTTGGTTAGGTGACTGCCTTTGGCTCAGGTTATGATCCCAGGGTCCTGGGATCGAGCCCCGCGTCAGGCTCCCTGCTGGACTGGGGGCCTGTTACTCCCTCTCCTTCTGCCGCTCTCCTGCTCTCTCTCTCTGCCAAATAAATAAATAAATAAAATCTTTAAAAAAAAAAAAGAGTCTGGTCATGAGAATAGAAACCAGGTCTCAGAGGATCAGAGGGAAGAAGAACCAGAAAGGCAGAATATTTGATAGATCTGGCCATCAGAAGGAGGAAGAAAACAGAATGGTGGCCAGAAAGGAATAGTGTATCTAAGGGGTTTCTTTGGAAATTGGGAGATCCATGGATACCACATAAAATTACTTATGAAAGTACAGTTTGAAGAAAATTAATCCATTAATCTTTGAAATAATATAATTTTTAAAAAAGATTTTATTTATTTGGGGGAGCAAGAGAGAGAGAGCATGAGCATAGGGAGGGGCAGCGGGAGAGAGAGAAGCAGACGCCCTGCCAACCAGGGAGCCCAGTGTGATGCAGGGCTTGATCCCAGGACCCTGAGATCATGACCTGAGCCAAAGGCAGATGCTTAACCGACTGAGCCACCCAGGCACCCCTGAAATAATGTAATTTTTTAAATTATTTATTTAATTTTATTTATTTAAATTAAAATTTTAAATGATATCTGTTAAAACACCAGAAACCCTATTTCTTCACTCTTCTGTCTCCATCTCGAACACGTGTGTGGTTACTGAGTATGAGTGGTCAGGGCTCACATAAGCTCAGGAAGCGCTTATGTACCTGGTAGTATGTTGGGGCTATAACAAGACGTCAGTCCCCAGGTGAGATGTGAACAAGGTCATTGTTTGTATATTCCAGCCACTGACATTTCCTTTCGCTTTTTTTTTTTTGCTATGGTTTCCACCAAGACTTGTGTTTTCCGAATATGAAATCAGAATTCTGTCTTTGCTTTTTTCAGGCACACACATGCTAACTCTCTACCCCTCCTGCATTTCTGATCTCTTTTTCCTCCCCAATTGGGGTGGGCTGGGGTGATGGGTCCTTATGCTCCAGGGTCAAGTTCACTGGGTGCCATGTTAGCAGCATTTTTCTGTCTTTAGTTCCTCTGGAGGTCAGTGGGTTCATAGGAAGTAATAGATAACTTAGGCAGATGGAGGCTTTAGGCCAAGTGAAGCAGGGGTCGTTGTTTTTTTAAGTGTTAATATGAATAAGTGCAGCAGTTCTTGAAGTAGCTATGGGGACCCCTGGAGGTCTCTCTGGAGAACCTTTTAGAGGGTCTGCAAAGTCAGTACTATTTTTGTAGTATTATTAAGACAGTACTTTTTCCATTCTCTTTCATGAACCTAAAGTAAAATTTTCCAGAGGCTATATGACGTGTGACATCACAACAGATTGAATATATGATATATGAGAATTTCATAAAAATGTTATTTATATTAACATGTAATGGGCTTATTTTTTTCAGTTTATTGTGATAAAATACACATAACATAAAATTACTCTTAACTATTTTTAAGTGTGCGTTTCAGTAGTATTGAATACATTTATATTGTGCAACCATTACCATCATGCATCTCCAGACCTATTTTCATCTTGTAAAACTGAAACTCTGTATCCATAAATACTAATTCCCCATTCCTTCCTTCCCCCATTCTACTTTCTGTCTCTATGAATGTGAACTCTCTAGGAACCTCATAAAGTGGAATCATGTAGTACCTGTCCTTTTGTGTCTGGCTTGTTTCATTTAACATAGTGTCCTCAAGGTTCATCCATGCTATAGCATGTGTCAGAATTTCCTCCCTTTTTAAGACTGAAAAATATTCTACTGTATGGAGACACTACATTAGGCTTATCCATTCATCGCTCTGTGGACGCTGGGGTTACTTCCACATCTTAGCTATTGTGAATAGTGCTGCTATGAATGGGGTGTACAAACATCTATTTAAGTCCCTGCTTTTGGTTCTTCTGGGTACATACCCAGAAATGGAATTGCTTGATCATATGGTAATTCTATTTTTAATTTTTTTGAGGAACTCTGTACTGTTTTCCACAGCAGCTGTACCATTTTACATTCCTACCAACAGTGCACAAGGTTTCCAGTTTCCCTACATCCTTACTGCTTGTTGTTTTCTGGGAGGTTTTTTTTTTTTTTTTAAGATTTTATTCATTTATTTGAGACAGAATGAGAGAGAGAGAGCACATGAGAGGGGGGAGGGTCAGAGGGAGAAGCAGGCTCCCTGCCGAGCAGGGAGCCCAATGCGGGACTCGATCCAGGGACTCCAGGATCATGACCTGAGCCGAAGGCAGTCACTTAACCAACTGAGCCACCCAGGCGCCCCTGTTTTGTTTTTTTATAGTAGCCATCTTGATGGGTGTGAAATGGTATGTTGGAGTTTTGGTTTGCATTTCCCTAATGATCAGTGATGTTGAGCATCTTTTTTATGTGCTTACTGGTCGTTTGTACAGTTAACCCTTGAACTACATGGTTTGAATTGGGCAGGTTTACTTATACGTAGATTTTTTTCTTTAAATGCAGTAGAGTACTATATTTTCTCTTATCATTTTTGTAATACATTTTCTTTTCTCTAGCTTACTTTATTGTAAGAACACACACAACATACAAAATATGTGTTAACTGTATTATCAGTAAGGCTTCCCATCAACAGTAGGCTATTAGTAAAGTTTTGGGGGAATCAGAAGTTATTCATGGATTTTCAACTTCGAGGGGGCAGTGCCCCTACCCCCATATTGTTCAGGAGTCCACTGTAGATCTTCTTTGAGGAAATGTCTCTTCAGGTCCTTTGCCCATTTTTCAGTTGGGTTTTTTGTCGTTGAGTTGTAGGAGTTCTCTCTATATTCTTGATATTAATCCCTTCTCAGATCTATGATTTGTAAGTATTTTCCCCATTCTCTGGGTTGCCTTTTTACTCTATCGATATTGTCTTTTGATGCACAGAATTTAAAAATTTTTGTGAAGTCTAATTTGGCTATTTCTTTTGTTGTCTGTGCCTTTTGTGTCATATCTAAGAAATCACTGCCCAGTCCAGTTCTGTGAAGCTTTTACTGTATGTTTTCTTCTAAAACATTAGAAGAAATTTAAAATTTAAAACTAGTTTTAAATCTTACATTTCGGTGTTTGGTCCATTTTGCGGTAATTTTTGTAGATGATGTTAGGTAGGAGTTCAGTTTCATTCTTTTGCATGTGGATACCCAGTTTTCCCAGCACCATTTGTTGAATATTATGTTGAAATGAATCTTACTATGTTCAATACTTATTTTTACAATTTTTCAGTTTTCATTTGTAATAAGGTAAATATTAATAGATATAACCCACATTTGGGATCATTAGTAATCTTTAAGAGTGTAAAGGGAACCAAAAAGTTTGAGTACTACTGACATAGAGGATCTCCAAGCACTTTCCCCAGACTTTTACTCCCTTTCTTCAGTGGTGCTTCTTATTGGATCTGGTCCTGAAGGATGCACAGTAGGAATACAGCCTCATCAGTGTGGGGTTAGATCATTTGTTGTCCTGGACCTCAGTTGCAAAGCTGAGTTCATTATGTTCTCCAGTTCCTGGCAAAGCCTCTTTCTTCACTTATGTTCCCTTTCATCCCCTGTTGTTACCCTCTCCCCCCATTCTGGATGTCCCTTGTTCCTAGAAGTCACTTTTATTCTAGAAAGGACAACATACCAGATAAGGACGCTGCTGCAAGTCCACTTAGTAAATATTAGTAAAACTGATTTTTATTTTTTTTTTAAGATAAGTTTGTATGACTAGAAGCTATAGTTCTTTCTTTCTGTATCTTAGTGGCTTGTTAAGACTGCTTGGGGTTTACTCACCCCTTTTTGAACAAAGGTGACCAGGTAATCCATTTGTTGTCTCTGTACATGTTTCACTTGGCCTACAGATTGCTGTGGAACTAGTCCCTTTTCCTTCTTTAACTACCTAAAGATCTTTTCTATTTTTTTTTTTAATAAAATGTTTTTAAAGTTTTAGATTGAACTCCAACCTATTAGTTCATATATTTACTTAATTATCAAACTCTTACTCTGTGCAAGACACTCTGAGCAAGGCATTCTGGGCTATATAAATCTGTAAAAGCTGTACATACTGCCCTTGGATCCCAGAGTCAGATAAAATTAAAATATTGGATTGCTTCTCAGCCTTTTGACTAAGAGCAAGTGTAGTATCTGTTCCTCTCAGTTTAATATCTGATACATCCTCTCTCTGAGGACAATACATTAAATGGATTTGGGGAACTAGGAAATGGAATAGGAGCTTGCTCCGTCCGCTCCGTGCATTGACCTGGTATTGCAGTACTTCCAGGAATGGTGCAACCACCACCACTCCTGCCCTTGGATTAAAATTTAAAAATTAAAAAAAAAAAATAAATAAAAAATTTAAATTTAAGTATTGCCAAATAGGGAATAGATCTTCATTGTCCTACGTTTTTATTTTATTTATTTATTTATTTATTTTATTCTTATGTTAATCCCCATACATTACATCATTAGTTTTAGATGAAGTGTTCCATGATTCATTGTTTGTGCATAACACCCAGTGCTCCATGCAGAATGTGCCCTCCTCAATACCCACCACCAGGCTAACCCATCCTCCCATCCCCCTCCCCTTGTCCTACGTTTTTAGAAGTGTTTTCATTATATAATCAATCTCTCTCTGTTTCTCTCATGTCCCACATGTCTGGGCATTTACAAAACTATTACCAGTTAGTCTATAGTTACCAAATTTATAAAATCTATAAATATTTATTAATTTATTTTTTTCTAGGTTGCAATAAAAATAATTGACAAAACTCAGTTGAATCCAACAAGTCTACAAAAGGTAAGATTGGTTCGGTATCCAGTATTTTTTTAAATGATTTTCAGTGCTAATTGCCATCTAATTGGTCCCACCAATACCTCAACTGCTATTTGTATATATTACGTTTAGTACAATAAGCTTCCTATTTCTCGATGAATGCAACTTAGGTGTAGTATTATATGAAAAGTTGTTGGATTTTTTTTCCTTCAGATGAAGATAATGATTTTTAAACGTTCTTAATAGCACAAATGGAAGGCTGTACATTTTAATTGAATATTCTGACTATTGACTAGAACAGAGTTTTTAAACATAAGACAGAAATACTTTTGTGTAATTACTCTTATGCAGAGTTATATACCTTTCTCATAGCTAGTACTGAGGTCTTTAAAGTCAGCACTTTGGCTTTATTAAACTCTGTCACTATGGCTAATTAAGGACTGATGATTAATACATATGAAAGGAAAATATAAAAACACAAATGATAGTTGAAAACATGGTTGTAATGCACTGTTGTGAGTTGTATCATCTAACGGAGATCAGAAGTCCTCAACCTTGTTGCATGTTAGAATCACCTGGACCTCTTTGCAATGTCTTGATGACTGGCCCAGAGAGATTTAATTGCTCAGGTTAGGGCCTTGGCATAGGTATTTCACTGGTGCATTCGTGAATGATTAATGATCTTCATAATAAAGTGCTTCTAGTTCTTTTTAGTCTTGCAAAGCCTTTTACATCATTTGATTTCTAGATTTGGCCTATAGTAGTTGGGGTTTTAGAGACTAGGAACTAGGAACAGGAAATCTGAATTAAAATCCTGGGTCTGCCACGTAATCAAATGTCTAACTTGACCTTGAGCCAATTACTTAACTTTCTTTTTTTTTCCAGTTAACTTTCTTGACCCCAGGTTTCTGGTCTTCAAAATAGAGATAATTTCATCTTCTCAGGATGGATGTATTAATAAAATAATGCACTTAAAAGAGCTTTGTAAACTTCAGAGCATTTCACATGTAAGATATTATAAGCGTATTGCCCTATATAAATTCCTGATGTTTTCTTAATGGTTATTTTCCATTTATATCATCATAATTTTGAAGTCCTGTCCGTGTGTGTGTGTGTGTGTGACAGAGAGAGAGAGGTGGGGAGGAAGGGACTTTATCTTGCACTAAAAATGGTACTTAACAAGTGGTTCTGCAGGCCAGAGTGAGTCTTAATGGCACTCAAGGTGGCCTGGAATGGATAAAAATTCCAGTCCTTTCTTCTGAGGATAAAACTGTATCCATTACTTTAAACTTTTATTTCTTCATATATCTAAGGACTTGGCATTAATAAGTAAGTTAGGGGTTACTAAAATTTGGTATTCAGAACTAAAATTAGCATATAAAGAAGTTTACTGAGGGTTCTAGTTCAGTATCCTAATGATGTTACAAGTCTTCCACTATTCAGGCATCCTTGTGGATAACTGGAATTCTAGCAGTTTTCTAGGGAGAATTTTATCATGGTTTTGTCTTTAGTTGGTTGTAATTTTTCCCTCCTTCCTTGCTTTTTTTTCATTATTTTGGGTAAGAGTGTTTTATTGCTGCTATTCTTTATTATTATTACAAATTACTGTTTGTAAACATCATTATCAGTTTAGTACATGATAAGTTGTCTGGTTAGCCTGATAATGTGATTATGCATATTTATATCAGCATGAATTTGGGCACATGATAATAATAGGTAAGACTTTAAGAAGCCAGATCTGTCCAAGTTAAATAACTTGATAAGTGTAGTATTTTAAGCTTATAGGGCATTTTATTTTTTATTTTTCTATTGAAGTATAATTTACATACAGTGTTACATTTCAGGTGTACAATATAATGATTCAGCAATTCTATGCATTATTCAGGGCTCATCACGATAAGTATACTCTTAATCCCCTTTGTCTTATTCATCCATGCCCCACGCACCTCCTCTCTGGCAACCACCAGTCTGTTCTCTGTATTTAAGAGTCTGTTACTTTGGGACACCTGGGTGGCTCATTTGGTTAAGTGTTCAACTCTTGGTTTTGGCTCAGGTCATGATCTCAGGTTGTGGGATTGAGCCCCCTGTCAGGTGGGCTCCACACTCTGTGCAGAGTCTATTTGTCCCTCTCTCTGCCCTCTGCCTCTCCCCTTGCTCTCTCTCTAAAAATGAATAAATAAAATATTTTTTTTTTTTAAGTGTTGTCTCTTTTTTCTTTGTTCATTTGTTTCTTAAATTCTACATATGAGTGAAATCATGTGGTATTTGTCTTTCTCTGACTTCACTTAGTATTATACTTTCTAGGTCCATCCATGTTGTTGCAAATGACAAGATCTTGTTCTTTTTTTATGGCTGGGTAATATTCCTTTGTGTGTGTGTGTGTACACGTGTGTACCTCATCTTTACTCATTCATCTGTGAATGGATACTTGGGTTACTTCCACATCTTGGCTATTGTAAATAATGTTCCAAGAAACATATGGGTGCATATATCTTTTCAAATTAGTGTTTTCATTTTCTTTGGGTAAATATCCAGTGGTGGAATTACTGGATCTTATGATAACTCTATTTTTAATTTTTTGAAGAACCTCCATGCTGTTTTCCAGAGTGGCTGCACCAGCTTGCATTCCCACCAGCAGTGTAGGAGGGTTCCCCTTTCTCCGCATCCCCGCCAACATCTGTCGTTTCCTGACTTGTTAATTTTAGCCATTCTGACTGGTGTGAGGTGGTATCTCATTGAGGTTTTGATTTGCATTTCCCTGATGCTGAGCGATGCTGAGCATCTTTTTCATGTGTCTGTTGGCCATCTCTATGTCTTCCTGGGAAAAATGTCTATTCAGATCCTCTGCCCATTTTTATTGGATTCTTTTTAGTTTTTGGTGTTGGGTTTTATAAGTTCTTTATATATTTTGGATATTGACTCCTTATTGGATATATCATTTGCAGATATTCTCATTTGGTAGGTTGTCTTGTTGATGGCTTCCTTTGCTGTGTAAAGGCATTTTATTTTGGTATAATCTCAGTAGTTTAATTTTGCTTTAGTTTCCTTTGCCTGAGGAGACAGATCTAGAAGAATGTTTCTGTGGTTGATTTCAAAGAAATTATTGCCTATGTTTTCTTCTACGAGTTTTATAGTTTCAGGTCTCATATTTAGGCCTTTAATCACTTTTGAGTCTATTTTTGTGTGTTGTGTAAGAAAGTGGTCCAGTTTCATCTCTCTCTCTCTCTTTTTTTTTTTTAAAGATTTATTTATTTACTTGAGAGAGTGAGAATGAGAGAGAGTACAGGAGAGGGAGGAGGGTCAGAGGGAGAAGCAGACTCCCTGCCGAGCAGAGAGCCCGATGCGGGACTCGATCCCGGGACTCCAGGATCATGACCCGAGCCGAAGGCAGTTGCTTAACCAACTGAGCCACCCAGGCGCCCTCATCTCTTTTTTTTTTTTTTTTTTAAGGAACCTCCATACTGTCCACTTTCATCTTTTGCATGTAGTTGTCTAGTTTTCCCAGCACCATTTATTAAAATATAGGGCATTATTTTAAATCATGTGTATTAGTTCATATTCTTTTCTTATAAATTGGAAGCATTCTCTGTATATTCCTGTACAATTGTTTTTCACTGAATTCCTTTTCCATGGAAAAGTTGCCACAGGGTGGAATTTACATGGCGTCTTTTCTTTTCTTTTTTAAAGATTTTATTTATTTATTTGACAGAGAGATAGCGAGAGCAGGAACACAACGGAAGTGGGAGAGGGAGAAGCAGACTCCCTGCTGAGCAGGGAGCCTGATGCGGGACTTGATCCCAGGACCCTGGGATCATGACCTGAGCCGAAGGCAGACACTTAACTGCTGAGCCACCCAGGAGCCCCAATATGGTGTCTTTTCCCTTGGAATAGTACTTCCTACTTTTTTCTTCCTCAGCACCATGCACAGTTGTATCACATCTGCATTAGGAACAGCTCTCTTTATATTGTGATTTTAAGCCTTGAAGCTTATACATTTCTCAGTGCTTATCATGGTGAGCCCCAAGTAATGTACAGAATTGTTGAATCATTGTATTCTATACCTGAAACTAATACACCACTTAGAAGGTAACGTTCACTTTAAGGAACATTCTGCCGGCAACAAAATGTAATCTTTTTGTACTGCCACTATCAAAAAATGTGGACTGGCTCATTTAAGGAGTGTTTTAACACAGGTGTTAAAATAGCATCCATTTCAACATGTTCAAATTATTCAGGCTTGCACACTGAATTGTGCACATTTGCAAACTAATGTTACTTTCACAGACAAGTTTCTTCATTTTTCCTTTTTATTTTTCCAGCCATTGCATTAATGAATGTTAGATTCTAGTAAGAGATATTTTTCTGCATTGTTTTTGTGCTTCTCAACTTCAAACTACTATTCCTGAGATGTTTTCTGTTTATAAATGTTTTAGATCAGCCTTTTTTATTTTTCTTAAGGTCAGCCTTTTTAATGTTGTGTACCTATAATGGTTTTGAAAGCAGCAGGTATAAAATATGTTAGTCTTCTTTTTGGTTTTACAAAGTCATTTTTAACTTTGGTTTGGTTATATATGAGTAATTTTGCTGGGTCTTGTTTTAGTTTGTCGTTAAGAAGCAAGTAATGGCTCATTTTTAAAAATATGTTTACCTATTCAAAAATGCTAGTCTCTATTAAAAGACATTCCAGTATACTCAGTGTAACCCATCTAAAGTTATTATTGTTCTTTTTCAGTCTTGGAGTAGAATGTTAACGTAAAGAGAGTGTATAGAGTGATGGTTAGGAACACTGTGAAGCCAGGCTGCATGGATTCAAATCCAGGCTTCATCCAGCCTAGCTGTGTGACAAGTCATTTAACCTCCCCAGGGTCTTAGTTTCCCCACTTATAAAATGGGAATAATAATAGTAGGTCATAGGGCTGTAGTAAGAATTAAATGAGTTAACATTTATTTTTTTATTTTCTTTAAAAAAATTTTTTTGGGGGGGCGCCTGGGTGGCTCAGTCGTTAAGCGTCTGCCTTCGGCTCAGGTCATGGTCCCGGGGTCCTGGGATCGGGCCCCGCATCGGGCTCCCTGCTCCGCGGGAAGCCTGCTTCTCCCTCTCCCACTCCCACTGCTTGTGTTCCCTCTCTCGCTGTATCTCTCTCTGTCAAATAAATAAAATCTTTTAAAAAATAAATAAATAAATAAATAAAATTTTTTTTTAAGTTCCAGTTAGTTTTAACATACAGTGTAATATTAGTTTTAGGTGTACAATAGAGTGATTTCAACACTTCCATACAACACCTGGTACTCATCACAGTAAGTGCACTCCAGTCCTTCATCCCCAAAACCTACCAGATCTATCCATCCTTCTACCTCCCTTCTAGTAACCAGCAGTTTGTTGTCTATAGTTAAGAGTCTGTTTCTTGGTTTGCCTCCCTCTCTTTTCCCCTTTTCTTGTTTATTTGGTTTCTTAAATTCCACACATGACTGAAATCATACATTTGTTTCTCTCTGATTGACTTATTTTGCTTAGCATTATACTCTAGGTCCATCCACGTTGTTGCAAATGGAAAGATTTCATTCTTTTTTGTGACTGAGTAATATTCCGTGTGTGTGTGTGTGTGTGTGTGTGTGAGAGAGAGAGAGAGAGAGAGAGACACACACACACCACATCTTTATCCATTTGTCAGTTGATGGACACGTGGGCTGTTTCCATATTCCATAATTTGTCTATTGTAGATAATACTGATAAAAACACAGGGGTGAGGCGCCTGGGTGGCTCAGTCGTTAAGCGTCTACCTTCGGCTCAGGTCATGATCCCAGGGTCCTGGGATCGAGCCCCGCGTAGGGCTCCCTGCTCGGCGGGAGGCCTGCTTCTCCCTCTCCCACTCCCCCTGCTTGTGTTCCTGCTCTGTCTCTCTCTGTCAAATAAATAAATAAAATCTTTAAAAATAAAAAATAAATAAATAAATAAAAACATAGGGGTGAGTGTATCCCTTTGAATTATTTTTGTATTCTTTGGGTGAATACCCAGTAGCATGATTGCTGGATCATAGGGTAGTTCTATTTTTAACTTTTTGAGGAACTTCCATAGTATTTTCCACAATGGTTACATTGGTTACGTTACATTCCACAATAGTTTTCATTCCCACCAATGGTGCAAAAGGGTTCCCCTTTCTCCACGTCCTCACCAACACCTGTTGTTGATTGACCTTGTGTTACTGATTTTAGCCCTTCTGACAGGCATGCGTTAATACCACATTGTTGTTTTAATTGCATTTCCCTGATGATGAGTTTCTTTCATGTGTCTCTTGGCCATCTGTATGTCTTCTTTGGAAAAATGTCTGTTCATGTCTTTTGCCCATTTTTTAATTGGATTATTCGTTTTTTGGGTGTTGAGTTGTATCAGTTCTTTAAATATTTTAGATACTAACCCTTTATTGGGTATGTCATTTACAAATATCTTCTCCCATTCTGTAGGTTGTCTTTTAGTTCTGTTGATTGTGTCCTTTGCTATGCAGAAGCGTTTTATTTTGGTGTATAGTTTATTTTTTATTTTGTTTCCCTTGCCTGGAGAGACTTACCTAGAAAGAAGTTACTATGTAAATAAGTTAATATTTAAAAGCCCTTAGAAGAACAGAGACTAGTACCTGACACAGGGTGAGGACTGAATGAATGCTTGTTATTGTGTGTCCTGCTAAATACTAGGTTTTTGTTTGCTTGGTTTTGAGGGGTAAAGGGTGTTGCTTGTTTGTTTAAAACTTTCCCCTTACAGGAAATAAGTAAAGTTTAAGAACTGAGTGTTAGGTTCTGGCTCAGTCTCTTTTGTACAAGGACTTAATTGCAGTGCACTATTTCCGGTAATGGCAAATATTTGAGCATTTAATGCTGAGCATTTTTTCTGAGTGTATTACCTGTATGAACTCATTGTATTAGCTTGCCCAAGCTGCTACAACAAAATACCATAGGTTGGGTGGCACATAAACAATAGACCTTTATTTCACACAGTTCTAGAGGCTGGGAAGCCCAAAATCAGGGTGCCAGCCTGGTCGGGTTCTGGTGAGAGTGCTCCCTCTGGCTTGCAGAGGGCTGCTCTCACACCTTCTCTGATGTCTCCACTTAGAAGGGCAGTAATCCCATCGTGAGGACCTACCCTAAGACCCCATCTAAACCTACTTAACTCCTGAATGCTCCATCTCCAAATACCATCACATGGTGGGTTAGGGTTTCAACATAGGAATCTTGGGGGAACACAGTTCAGTCCATAGCATTCATTCACTCTTTACAACTTTGTGAGCTAAGTTCTATTATTCAGGAAAGAAAGGCCAGGGCGATTAAAAAACCTGCCCAAGGTCTTTTAATTTATAAGTGATGGGTACTTGGGCACACCTTCCATGGCAGGTTTAGTCAGCTTTGAGTCAAGCATTAGTGAACTTAAAATGAAAATGTGTTTGCCACAGTTCAGATAATGGAGCACTTTGGTAAGCAGTGCCCTGGGATTACGACTGAATGTTGCGTTACCTGGGGATTCCTTGTCATTAGATACTAGAGCCTTTGCCTCCCATGTTCTTACACAAAGAAGTGTTGAACTTTTTCACATTAGCTAGTCTGATGGGTATGTTTTCATCTTCATGTTCTGTTGATTTTCCAGTGAGGTGACTGACTCCGAAGTAGATACAGTTCAGCTTTCCAGCTAGTAAGTGGTAAATCCTGCTCTGACTCCAAAATACAGTTCTTTCCACTCCATTGTGCCACCTTCCTGTAATTAGTTAAATTTTCCCAACTTAGGATTATGAGAACTTGGACTGGAACTAACCCAAGATTTTCCTTTGTAGTCCCTATAAAGAAGTTAGTAGTTTAAAGTTGGGAGGAATATTTCTAGTACTTAAGAGAAGAAGGCCTTGTACTCCAGGTCTCCCTCTAAACATTGCATAAGCCCTGTTTTTATGCAGCTTTTTTTTAATTCACTCATTCATTCAACAAACACTTATTAAACACCTACTGTATGCCAGACACTGTTCTAAGCAGTGTGGAGACAACATTGAACCAAGTTAAGTTCCTGCTTTAATGGAATTGACATCCTAGTAGGAGAGCAGCAGCAAACAAATAGATAATGTCATGTCAATGCTGTGAAGAAAATAAAGCAAAGTGTATTAACTATATTTTGTTATTTTCTGTTTTCTTGATGTTCTAGCACCTGAGACTATGCTGACCTGGGAGAGACTGCCCCTCCCAGCGTAGCTAATTCCTAGAAATAGCAGACTACTCCCCTGTGAGTGTACTGTTTATATGCAAACAAATTAATCCAGAGCTCATACTCAGAACCATCTCCTTTATCTGGCTCTTACACTCCAGGAGGCAATATTCCTCTGCCCTAATCAACCCAGGGCCAGGTGGCCGACAACTAGAGACTGTATTTATACCCCAGAGCCTACTGAAATGGTTCAGACAAGCCAATCCTCAGCCTGTTACCCTGCTTGACCTTGCCTTTCCTGGGGAAACCAAGATAAAGATTCTTTCCCAGGCTTTCCCTTTGCTCCTTGTGCCTCCTGACTGACCCTGGTGCTTCCCCATGTGGCATTGTGTGCCCCCTTCTCTTGTGAACTGTTAATAACAATTATCTTTTCAGTGCCAGTCCTGATGTCTTGGCTCACCGTACCTAAATAATAGTAGAACCTTCATTTTAAAACATAGGCTGGGGGCGCCTGGGGGGGCTCAGTCGGTAAGCGTCTGCCTTCGGCTCAGGTCATGATCCCAGGGTCCTGGGATTGAGCCCCGCGTCGGGCTCCCTGCTCAGCGGGGAGCCTGCTTCTCCCTCTTCCACCCCCTCTGCTTGTGTTCCCTCTCTCTCTGTCTCTCTCTGTCAAATAAATAAAATACTTAAAAAAATAAAAAATAAATAAAACATAGGCTGAAGAGATCATATTTGAAGGAATATTTCAAATGAAAAATAGGGGTGGCCTCTTACTAATTCATTTAAGAAACATCCATGTCCTCCTGAACCAAGCTCTGTGATGTCTCCAATGAGTCAGATAAGTGCAGTGGACTCTGGGCGAACCCATGTGGTATACAGTAAAATTTCACCTAGGCGTTGAAGGATCTAAATATTTTTTACCAGGGTGCCTAAGTAGCTCAGTTGGTTAAGCCTCCAACTCTTGATCTCAGCTCAGGTCTTGATCTCAGGGTTATGAGTTCAAGCCCCACGTTGAGCTCCACACTGGGCATGGAGCCTACTTACAATAATAATAATAATATGTGTAATAATAATAACATAAAATAATATAGTTACATATTATTATATAATAGTTATTATTTTATATATATAACAATTATTATTATAATTACACTAAATATTTTTTACCGAGGAAGAAAGATGGAAAGACCTTTGTAGTCTCATTGTGGTGTTGGCATGGGGGCACTCATTAAGTGTTGGTAGGGGGACTGCGTGCACAACCAAGGGGCGACGCAGCAACAGGCTGGGGAGAGCTGTGCAAGTGCAGAGTAGGGCATGAAGGAAGACGCACCAGAGCTCCCATCGGGCCCTGTGGGAGTCCTTGGTACCCAGTGCTTTTAAGGAACAGTCATCTATGTGCAGTAAACCTTTTTTTTTTTTTTTTAAAGATTTTGTTTATTTATTTGACAGAGGAGACAGGGAGAGAGGGAACACAAGCAGGGGAGTGGGAGAGGGAGAAGCAGGCTTCCCGCTGAGCAGGGAGCCCAATGCCGGGCTCTATCCCAGGACACTGGGATCATGACCTGAGCCAAAGGCAGACGCTTAACGACTGAGCCATCCAGGTGCCCGTATGTGCAGTAAACTTTTCAGTGATTCCTTGACCTTCCCCTGGGTTGTTCTAAGATTTTGTTATGTTAGAAATACTCAATCTTTCTGGTGGCAGAAACTTGATTGTCACCATACTCTGCCACAATCAATTTAAACAATAATTCGTTTTTTTTTTTAACTGGAGTCACTTAATTAAAAGCAAGAAATTTATAACATGTAATGAAATAATTGTTTAGAATATGTATTTATGACAGCTGGTTAGTTAGCCAGTTTTAAATACATCTAGGGACAGAGGCGCACTTCTTCCTTATGGCATCTTGTTCCAGTGTTGGATAGCTATAGTTAATAGATTTTTTCCCTTTAGATGGCACTAGCATCTGTCTTCTAGAAACGTCTACAACATTGTTCTCTATTCTGCCATATGGAGCTAGAGAGGTTAAATCTAACATAACTGCAAACATAACCAGCTATTTTGAGTTTTCTTGGTTCCTTCTCCAGAGTCAATACTCAGCTTCTTGGGCCAGCCACAGGAATGCCCTTGACACAGACCTAATTTATTCGATACCTGCAACTGATTTTTTTTCTTACCTGAATTCAACTCCTGCTGAAGATCATTTAATTGGTTTTCTGCCACAATTCCAGTCTGTTGAGGTATTTTGAACAGTGAGTCTTCTGTATTAGCTATCCCTTCTAGTTTGGTGCTGCGTGAACTGGATAAGGATGTCTTCATCCAATTAAAATATCTGACAAGGCCCTTCAGTGGAGACTCCATCCTTTAGTTGATCCTGCTGACCTAGTAGCAAAGCATTTTTTGAGTTAAGATTCAAGCACTATTCTTCAATCCAGACTTTTAGTAAGAGAGAAAGGGAAATCCTGTGTTTTAAAAAAATTTAGTCAAGGGGCGCCTGGGTGGCTCAGTCGGTTGGGCGGCTGCCTTCAGCTCAGGTCATGATCCCAGGGTCTTGGGATGGAGCCCCACGTGGGGCTGTCTGCTTAGTGGGAGCCTGCTTCTCCCTCTCCCTCTGCCTGCTGCTCCGCCTGTTTGTGCTCTCTCTCTCTCTGTGTGTCAAATAAGTAAAATCTTAAAAAAAAATAAAAATAGAAACTTAGTCAAAATTAAGAAGAAAAGAATGGACATTAAGTTGCAGTATATGCAAAATACACAGTAGGTTGCTGAAGGATTATTAAAGCATTGTTGACTATAGGGGCGCCTGGGTGGCTCAGTCGTTAAGCGTCTGCCTTCGGCTCAGGTCATGATCCCAGGGTCCTGGGATCGAGCCCCACATCGGGCTCCTTGCTCAGTGGGGAGTCTGCTTCTTCCTCTCCCTCTGCCTGCCGCTCTGCCTACCTGTGCTCTCTCTCTCTGTCAAATAAATAAATAAAATCTTTAAAAAAAAAAAAAAAGGCAGGGCGCCTGGGTGGCTCAGTTGGTTGCACGACTGCCTTCGGCTCAGGTCATGATCCTGGAGTCCCGGGATCGAGTCCCGCATCGGGCTCCCTGCTCAGCAGGGAGTCTGCTTCTCCCTCTGACCCTCTTCCCTCTCGTGCTCTCTATCTCTCATTCTCTCTCTCTCAAATAAATAAATAAATAAATCTTAAAAAAAAAAAAAAGCATTGTTGACTATAGATTCCTTTTATAAGAGTTTTTTTGGGGAAATCTACTTACGCCCCCTCAGCCTGTTTTCTTCTTAAAGCTGGTGTTTGTTTTGGAGCTAATGCTCAGAGCTCTGTAACAGTGGGGGCCTTTTTGGCATCGCAGAGAATGTTCATTGTGGGACAAGTCAGGGAACTGTATAATTTGAAGGCAGAGAGAGAACCAGTTCACGCTTTTCATGTGGTCTACAATGTAGTTACTTTTACTGCTACTACCACTTGGGTCACTTTTGCTTCAGACTCCTTAAACCAGTCATTTTCAACCCTTGCTGTGTAATAGTATCATCTGTGGAGTTAAAAAAGAGAAAACAAAACAAAAAACAACCATGTTTCCTTCAGAACACACCGAGCCTCCCCAGTTCTGGCTTGATAGGCCTGGGGTGCAGAGGAAGGTCCCAAAGTACACAGCCCAAGTGAGAATGGCTCCAGACTTCCTTTGGTTCCCTCTTAAGTTCTTAATTTCTCTTGTCTCCCACAAGGTCACCTGTTTTAAAAATGACCCCTCCCTCAGTGGTCTAAGTCTTAGACACTGCCTGTGGTTCCTGCTCCTCTCCATCTCTTTTCCTGGGAATGCCTGTACCCAGTTTTTGGACTTCTTTCCTTCCCCGTCCCATCAGGTAGGCACAAGTCATTTTGGGAACCTTTTTCATTGAACAACTCTGTTCATCTTTTCTTCATACCTCTTCTTTCCAGCCTGACTTGTAGCAAGCTAGCAGTTCAGGCTGTTAACAATAGTAGCTACAAGGGTCCTGTTATTTACAATACAGTGTCTGCATCCAGATCACTGTAATGAATCTGATAAACTCAAACAAACAGGGTGGGGTAAATGAAATCTAAAACCCTTCTTGATTATACATATTCAAAATATTAAGACTAGAAATGTATGTATATTTCTTTATTTTTAAATTTCAAAAGCTGTAGTAGAAAGGCAAGAAAACAGAGCTTCAGTGTTGACAGCTGCTTTACTGGGGAACTTTTCAGTTTACTGCCAGACTTACTTTTGCTTCAGCAGGAAATAATGCAGCTTGATATTTAAAGTAGATTGTGAATTTGAGAATATATAATTTATTTATTTATTTATTATTATTATTTTTTAAGATTTTATTTATTTATTTGAGACAGAATGAGAGAGAGAGAGCACATGAGAGGGGGGAGGGTCAGAGGGAGAAGCAGGCTCCCCGCCGAGCAGGGGGCCTGATGCGGGACTCGATTCCGGGACTCCAGGATCACGACCTGAGCCGAAGGCAGTCGCTTAACCGACTGAGCCACCCAGGCGCCCCTATATAATTTATTTTTATAAATTATAGCAATACTTATACCAATTATAATTATACCCAGCATATATTACAATTGTACCCATGATTCATTATTGCTATTTTAGAAAAGTCCCTAAAGAACCAAATGTTTTAAATAGGTTAAACTTAGAGCATGGCATGGACCCATTTGTAGAAAATCAAAAATTGGGCACAAATTAGGCCTTTGGAAGAGAATCATACTAACAACAGTAACAGCCAGAATCACAACCCCATACTGAGTGTTTATTGTGTGCCAGGTACTGTTCCAAGCTTTCCACACATCGGGCTCCTTTAATTGTGTGGGTACCAGGGTCCCAGGAAGGTCATGTCACCTAGACTGAGTGTTAGAACCGGGCTAGAGCCAGGTATTGTGCTCCAGAGCTCAAATTCTTTTTTTTTTAAGATTTTATTTCTTTATTTGTCAGGGAGAGAGACAGAGGGAGAGAGAGCAGCAGGCAGAGGGAGAAGCAGGCTCTCCCCTGAGTAAGGAGCCCGATGCTGGACTCAACCCCAGGACCCTGGGATCATGACCTGAGCCAAAGGCAGCCGCTTAACAACTGAGCCACCCAGGCGCCCCCAGAGCTCAAATTCTTAATGACTGTGCACAGCACCTCCATCACACATTGCCTTTTTTCCACATCAGCCCTGTGACGTAGCTTTTTTTTATTTATATTTTACAGATGAGCAGACTGAAGTTTTAACATTTTGCACCTTGTTCAGTCATCCAGTGAGGGAAGTGACTACACTAGTGTTAGAACCTAAAGCCCTAACTTCCAGTAGTCTTGTTCTACCACGTCCCCTTGGGAAGGAATCAGGCCCAGCCCCTTCCTTATGGGGATAGCAAAGGAGCATACTGAAGTTCAGCTTGCATATGGTGGACACCCAGTAAAATCTGTTCTTTATTAAGTGCCAAATTTATTTTAACACTAAATTAATATCTTCTCCTATTACCCCGATTCCAGGAATTTTGACCACCAGAACCTGGGGTTTTTGGGAGTGGGAGAATCTCTTTGTCTTGGAAATATTTAATCATAAAAATCCACATTGCTGCTGCTCTTACTTTAAATTTTTAAAAACTGGGGTGCCTGGGTGGCTGAGTCGGTTAAGCGGCTGCCTTCGGCTCAGGTCGTGATCACAGGGTCCCGGGATCGATCCCCGCATCGGGTTCCCTGCTCAGCGGGGAGCCTGCTTCTCCCTCTCCCTCTGCCTGCCTCTCTGCCTACTTGTTCTATCTCTCTGTCAAATAAATAAATAAAATCTTAAAAAAAATTTTTTTTAAAAACTGCTTAATTTTATTAATCAGGTCAAACTAAGCAATTATTTAAAATTCAGTTTTAATTTTTATTAACTGCTTTACATACAAAAAAGTTAGATGTTTATAGTGTAAATATTATAGGAAATGAACATCCATTTACTTCAAGAAATGGATCATCAGCAATACCTATAAATCACTCACACTGTGGCCCTCTCCAACTTGATTCCCCTTCTTCCTTTCCCACCTACCAGATAACCACTAACAAGAATTTTGTGTTGTTTTCTTGATTGTCTTTATAATTTTACCTTATATGGAGTCTCATCAAAATAGTGTAAAGGTTTTTTTATCTTTTCCAAAAATATTGTAAAGGTTTTAAATAGTATATAAATGTAATCATATTATATGTATCCTTCTATTTGCTTTCTTTTGCCCAAATTGTGTTCCATGTTGACATATTTAGCTAATTCACTTTCTCTATTATGCTCGTTTTCATGATTATATAGTGTTCTATTACATGAATATACCATGATTTACATATGCATGGTCTCTGGTTCCGAGACCTTCAGATTGCTTATAGCTATTTGTATTACAGACATTGTTGCTGTGAGTTGTCCTGTATGTGTCCTGGTGCACTTGTGTAAGAGTTTCTTAATGATATATATCCAGTAGTAGAATTATTGGCTCACAGGGTCTGTTTATTGGAGCCGGCCAGATTGTTTCCAAAGCAGTTGTGTAATTTATATTCCCACCAGTAGCATATAGGAGAAAGTTCAAGTAATGTCACATCCTCATCAAAATTTGAATTTGTCTGATATTTAATTCTTGCCAATCTGGTGGATATAAAAATAACATTTCCTTGTGATTTTTATTTACATTTCCCTGATTACTGAGGAATCATTACATCTTTTCATATTTTTACTGGTTTTTGTTTCTTCTGTGAAGTGCCTCTTCAAGTCTTTTGTTCAGTTTTAAGAAATTCTTCCATATCTAGGGCCATAAAGATACTCATCTCTATTGTCTTAAAGTTTTTATAATCTCTAATCTCATCTGACCCTGAGATCATGACCTGAATCAAAATCAAGAGTCAGCTGCTCAACTGAGTGAGCCACCCAGGCACCCCTACATTATATTTTTAATAGTAGAATGGCATATGATAAATAGAACCTCAAAATACATGCCAGGTAGGGGCGCCTGGGTGGCTCAGTCGTTAGGCGCCTGCCTTTGGCTCAGGTCATGATTCCAGGGTCCTGGGATCGAGCCCTGCATCGGGCTCCCTGCTCTGCGGGAAGCCTGCTTCTCCCTCCCCCACTCCCCCTGCTTGTGTTCCCTCTCTCTCTGTCTCTCTCTCCCTGTTGAAAAATAAAATCTTATAAATAAATAAATAAGTAAATAAATTAACAAACACGAGTGACAAAGGAGACTTGACCTCTCTCAGGCCATGCATGACACATTAGGAAAAAAGATACAGATCTTAATATACTAAGTCTATATTACAACTTTGTGCAGCTTTTTTAACACACCCCTTTCTAAGGAGATGTTATAACTATGTGCCAGGATTTAACGTAATAACTATTGAAATTTATGATGGCTACAAGGTAAATGATTTCTACAGGATTGAGCAGTACGTATATGACTATAAGCAGTGGTTCTATTAATATGATTAATAAACCTGACTAACAGATCTTTCTAGGCTACATTTTCTTCTTCTTCTTCTTCTTCTTCTTCTTCTTCTTCTTCTTCTTCTTCTTCTTC
>NC_058411.1:1997052-2071886 GCF_002201575.2 Neomonachus schauinslandi | reverse complement strand
TCTTCTTCTTCTTCTTCTTCTTCTTCTTCTTCTTCTTCTTCTTCTTCCTCTTCCCCTCCTCCTCCTCCCTCCTCCTCTTTCCTCCTTCCTCCCTCCTCCTTTCTTCTTCCTTCTTCCTCCTCTTCTTCCTTCTTCCTCCTCCTCCTTCTTCCTCTTCCTCCTCCTCCTCCTCCTCTTCTTCTCTCAAAATAAATAAATAAATAAATAAATAAAAGGAAGTGTCAGAATAGAAGACTAGAGGACAAAGAATTGAACTTAGTTTTGTCAGATGGAGTGTGTGTGTGTGTGTGTGTGTGTGTAATGTTTAATAGATACAGCAAACCGGAGTGAGCTGAAACCAGGCCTCTAAGAGCAGGAGTTAAGGGTGGAGGTAGGTAGGCTAGTAGCAAAAAGAATCATGCTGAATCATGCCACAGAAAGCTTAGAAATAAGTTTCCCCAGCTCCTTTTGTGGGTGGGGTTACAAGTAGAACTAGAAACAGAAGGATAGGCTGAAAGTGTATATCCAAGGGGCCTATATCGCCTCCCGGTTAGGCAGCTGCCCCTTCTCTGCCCCCAGTAGAAATGGGGCAGTTCGTTTTCTGAAGAGGCTGAATCAGAGAGCACCTAGACTTGGGGACCCCATACCACAAACAGGGACCCACTGAGGGGTGAGACACTCTTTCTCCACTCCCTTTCTTTGCTCACTTCCCAGAACTTTGTTAACCCTTCTATATTGCCTGAAAAGGAAATAGGAGATTTTTTCTCTGGGAAAACTGACTTAAAAGAAAATACAGATAAAAACAGTTGGGGCGGGTGCCTGGGTGATTCAGCCGTTTAGCGTCTGCCTCCGGCTCAGGTCATGATCCCAGGGTCCTGGGATCGAGTCCCACATCGGGCTCCCTGCTTGGCAGGCAGCCTGCTCTCCCTCTTCCACTCCCCCTGCTTGTGTTCCCTCCCTTGCTGTCTCTCTCTCTGTCAAAAAAAAAAAACACAAAAAAACAAAAAACAACAACAGTTGGGGCGCCTGGGTGGCTCAGTTGGTTAAGCGACTGCCTTCGGCTCAGGTCACGATCCTGGAGTCCCAGGATCGAGTCCCGCATTGGGCTCCCTGCTCGGCAGGGAGTCTGCTTCTCCCTCTGACCCTCCCCCCTTTCATGTGCTCTCTCTCTCTCTCTCATTCTCTCTCTCAAATAAATAAAATCTAAAAAAAAAACAAAAACAGTTGGGTGTGGGGCACCTGGGTGGGCTCAGTTGGTTGGGCATCTGCCTTATGGCTCAGGTCATGATCCCAGGGTCCTGGGATCAAGCCCCGCATCGGGCTCCCCGCTCAGCGGGAAGCCTGCTTCTCCTTCTCCCACTCCCCCTGCTTGTGTTCTCTCTCTCGTTGTCTCTCTCTCTGTCAAATAAATAAAATCTTAAAAAAAAAAAAAATAGTTGGATGTCTTCCGCAGAAGCTCCTTAATTTCTGCCCACTAATCTTGTGGTCCAGCCCTCACATACATAACACTCAGTACAGAGCTTTGGTGCCTCTCTTAAATATGGAAATATGGGAGGACAGCCAGGAATCTCCAGATATTTGAGAATAATCAGAGACTAAAACAAACAGGAATAAATAGAAAAACTGAAAGAGGAAACTAGACTACTTTAAAAAAAAAAAAAGGAAAAGGAAAATTACAATTTTTATTTCCAAAGATTTAAAAAAGAGGAAGACAGTAGTACTACAACAGTCATTATATTCATGAAAGAAGAATATGATGCATTGAAAAAGGACCATTGAGGAGAAGGTAATTTATGGTTTTGGGAAGAAAGTCAGTAAAAGGGTTGGAAAGTAAAGTCAAGGAAATCTCTCAGAAAACAATATACAAATTTAAAGACTTGAGAATTAAGGAAGATAAGATATAAAATTGAAGTATCTATGTAGGAGGTGTAGTTTGTGATAACGTGGAGTGGTAAAAAGAACTGAGGATAGGAGGGGAAATTATCAAGGGATAACAAAAGGTAGTTTCCCAGAACTGTGGAACCTAAATTTGCAGCTCAAGAGGCTTGGTGCCCAGTGCGAACATGACAAAAGACCCACAGTATATCTGGAATGAATGCTAATGTACCACAGATACTAAATCTCCAGTACATTAAAATTTAAATACATGAAGGTTAAGGAGAATGAAGAGGAAAAATTAGGTCACAAACAGAATTGTAACAAAATGGCATCACACTATTCTGCATTGCTTTAAGCTCAAAGATAATGGATGGGGGGCGGGGGGCCTGGGGGGCTCAGTCGTTAAGCGTCTGCCTTCAGCTCAGGTCATGATCCCAGGGTCCTGGGATGGAGCCCTGAGTCGGGCTCCCTGCTCGGCGGGAAGCCTGCTTCTCTCTCTCCCACTCCCCCGCTTGTGTTCCCTCTCTCGCTGTGTCTCTCTCTGTCAAATAAATAAATAAAATCTAAAAAAAAAAAAAAAAAAGATAATGGATCAAGGCCTTTAAAATTCTGAACCAGCTGGATATTCACAGGTAAAATATTGAAATTGGACCCCTATCTTACACCACCCACAAAAATTCACTCAAAGTGGATTAAGGTCTTTTTTTTTTTTTTTTTAAGATTTTATTTATTTATTTGAGAGAGAAAGAATGAGAGACAGAGAGCGTGAGAGGGAAGAGGATCAGAGGGAGAAGCGGACTCCCCGCTGAGCAGGGAGCCTGATGTGGGACTCGATCCTGGGACTCCAGGATCATGACCTGAGCTGAAGGCAGTCGCTTAACCAACTGAGCCACCCAGGGGCCCCTCAAAGTGGATTAAGGTCTTAAACGGAAGACCTAAACCATAAAGCTCCTGGAAGAAAACATAGGGGAAAAGCTCTTTGACGTTGACCCTGGCAATGATTTTTTGGGTATGACACCAAAAGCACAAGCAACAAAAGCAAAATTCAACTAGTGGAAGTTCAGAAAACTTAATGTACAGCAAAAGAAACAGTCAACAAAATGAAAAGGCAATCCACAAAATGGGAGAAAAATATTTACAAACCATGTATCTGATAAAGGATTAATATCCAAAATAGATAAGGAGCTCCTATAATTCAATAGCAAAAACAAACATAATCTAATTAAAATGGATAAAGACCTAAAAAGACATTTTTCCAAAGAAGACATACAAATAGCCAGTGCGTCCATGAAAAGGTGTTCAGTGTCACCCATCATCAGGAAAATGCAAATAAAAACCACAATGAGATATTTATCACCTTATATGTGTTAGAATGGCTGTTATCATCAATGCTGGTGAGAATGAGAAATGGCAACCCTTGTGTGAGTGGTGGAAATGTAAATTTTACAGCTGCTTGTGGAAAACAGTGTGGAGGGTCCTTAAACAATTAACAGTAGAGCTGCCATGTGATCTAGCAGTTTCATTTCTGGGTATATATCCATAGGAAGTGAAATCATCATCTTAAAGAGATATCGGACCTCCATTGTTCACTGCAGGATTTTTCACAATAGCTTAGACATTGACACACATTAAGTGTCCACAAATAATGGATAAAGAAGATGTGAGATTACTTATGCACATGCAGAAATACATATTTTCTACATAATATTCCATAAAAAGGGGAATCCTGGTATTTGGGACAACATACTTTGAGAGCATACTAAACAAATCAGATGAAAAAAGACAAATACTGTATGATCTCACCTACATGTAAATCTTAAAAACTAAACTCCTAGAAGCAGAATAGACAGTGGTTGCCAGGGGTTGGGGGTGGAGGAAGTGGGGAGATGTGGATCTAAAGGGTACAAATTTCCCAATTATGAGATGGATAAGTGCCAGGGATCTCATGTACAGCATGGTGACTGTGGTTAACAATACTGTATTGTAGGGGTACCTGGCTGGCTCAGTTGTTAAGTGTCTGCCTTCGGCTCAGGTCGTGATCCCAGGGTCCTGGAATTGAGCCCCGCATCGGGCTCCCTGCTCGGCGGGAAGCCTGCTTCTCCCTCTCCCACTCCCCCTGCTTCTGTTCCCTCTCTCGCTGTGTCTCTCTCTGTCAAATAAATAAATAAAATCTTAAACAACAACAACAACAATATTGTATACTCGAAAGTTGCTATGAGAGTAGATCATAAATGTTCTCACCACCACCATAACAACAACAAAATGGTAATTATGTGAAGTGAAAGATGTGTTAACCAACCTCATTGTGGTAAAGATTTCACAAAATACATATGTGTTTCAAATCATTACATTGTATACCTTAACCTTACACAGTATTACATGTCAATTATATCTCATTAAAGCTGGGGGGGTGAATTTTTCTGAGAGAAAAGAATCTAATCTAGAATTCTTTACCCAAACAAACTGTCAATCACATGTGAAGATAGAATCAAATATTCTGGGGCACACAGGTTTCACAGTTAACCACCCATGTTCTTACCCTTCCTCAGGAGATACTGGTCGTGTATAGTTCACCACCACAAGAGAGAATACCAAGAAAGAGAAAGCATAGGGTTCAGAACAGGAAGTCCAACAGAGTGGGCCTTGAGAATAGGACAAAGGCTTCCAGAATATGAAATATCTACAAAGGAAAAAAATTACTTAACTCTTTGAAAGTATTTGAAAGGAGATTTACACTTATGTCACAGAGTTTAAGGATGAATTAGTAAAGTGAGGGATACACAGAAAACATAAGTGAACAGAATTATTGAGGCAGTATTGGCTCCAAGGAAACCAAAAGCAATCAATAAAAAGGATAGAAATGCATTCCTGGTGTGGCTGTAAATAATGTTTATACATGGGAATGGAAACCGGTACAGCCACTCTGGAAAACAGTATGGCGTTTCCTCAAAAAGTTAAAAACAGAGTTACAGGGGCTCCTAGGTGGCTTATTCGTTAGCAGCTGCCTTCGGCTCAGGTCATGATTCCAGGGTCCTGGGATCGAGCCCCACATCGGGCTCCCTGCTCCGCAGGAAGCCTGCTTCTCCCTTTCCCACTCCCCCTGCTTGTGTTCCCTCTCTTGCTGTCTCTCTCTCTGTCAAATAAATAAATAAAATCTTTTAAAATAAATAAATAGATAAAAACAGAGCTACCCTACTACCCAGCAATTGCACTACTAGGTATTTACCCAGAGGATACAAACATAGTGGTCTGAACGGGCACCTGCACCTCAATGTTTATAGCAGCAATGTCCACAATAGCCAAACTATGGAAAGAGCCCAGATGTCCATCAACAGATGAATGGATAAAAACAGTACACACACACACACACACACACACACAATATGGAATATTACTGAGCCATCAAAAATGAAATCTTACCATTTGCATCGACATGGATGGAACTAGAGGGTATCATGCTAAGCAAAATAAGTCAATCAGAGAAAGACAATTATCGTATGATTTCACTCATGTGGAATTTAAGAAACAAAACAGAGAATCATAGGGGAAGGGAGGGAAAAATAAAACGACGAAATCAGGAAGACCATAAGAGACTGTCAACTATAGAGAACAAACTGAAAGTTGCTGGAGGGAAGGTGGGTGGCAGGGATGGGGTAACTGGGTGATGGACATTAAGGAGGGCACATGATGTAATGAGCACTGGGTGTTATATGCAATGGATGAATCACCGAACTCTACCTCTGAAACTAATAATACACTGTATGTTAATTAATTGAATTTAAATAATATTTATACAGTGTAAACAATAATTTAGCCAAATGCTCTGAGAACTGATTAGGAGGAAGGAGGGAAGGGACATGGGATGGGAGAGCCAGGTCTTCACTGCCAACGTTAAGAAATCTGTGGATATGGGGCGCCTGGGTGGCTCAGTTGGTTAAGCGACTGCCTTCGGCTCAGGTCATGATCCTGGAGTCCCGGGATCGAGTCCCGCATTGGGCTCCCTGCTCGGCAGGGAGTCTGCTTCTCCCTCTGACCCTCCTCCCTCTCGTGCTCTCTGTCTCTCATTCTCTCTGTCTCAAATAAATAAATAAAATCTTTAAAAAAAAAGAAATCTGTGGATAGGGGCGCCTGGGTGGCTCAGTTCGTTGAGCGACTGCCTTCGGCTCAGGTCATGATCCTGGAGTCCCGGGATCGAGTCCCGCATCGGGCTCCCTGCTCAGCGGGGAGTCTGCTTCTCCCTCTGACCTTCCTCCTTCTCATGCTCTCTGTCTCTCATTCTCTCTCTCTCAAATAAATAAATAAAATCTTTAAAAAAAAAAAAATCTGTGGGTAATGGGGTGGGGGAAGGGACTAAGCAAATCAATGAACTGCAGCACAAGCATGCTATTTAGGAGTCTTTTTTTTTTTTTAAGATTTTATTTGCTTATTTATTTAAGAGAGAGAGTGTGTGTGTGAGAGAGAGATCACAAGCAGCGGGGAGGGGTAGAGGGAGAAGCAGATTCCCCACTGAGCAGGGAGCCTGATGCAGGGCTCGATCCCAGGACCCTGGGATCATGACCTGAGCCGAAGGCAGACGCTTAACCAACTGAGCCACCCAGGTGCCCACATGCTATTTAGAAATAAGGCAGCAAATACCAGAGTTGAAAGTGCTTGCCAGAGTAGGTAGCTATAAGAAAACATCTAAAATGGAAAATCAAGGAAGTGTTATATTCTGGCTTTTTAGAAATAAGTAGGTAGGGGGGGGGCGCCTGGCTGACTCAGTTGGTAGAGCATGCTGCTCTTGATGTTGGGGTTGTGAGTTGAACCCCCACGTTGGGTGTAGAAATTACTTTAAAAAATAAAATCTTAAAAAAAGAAAAAAGAAAGCATGTATGCCCTTTGTCCCCCGTCCTGTTTCTAAGAATCTACCTTGCCAATATATTTGCATGAGTGTACAAGTAATATATACCTGTGTATACAGAGGTCCCCCCTTTTCCAAGGGGGTCCGTTCCAAGACTCCCTATAGATACCTGAACCTGTGGATAGTACCAAACCTTATATAATACTATGTTTTTCCTGTACATACAAGCCTATGATAAAGTTTAATTTATAAATTAGGCACAGTAAAAGAATAACAATAATAACTAATAATAAAATATGGGGCCCCTGGGTGTCTCAGTCAGTTAAGCATCTGACTCTTGAATCTGGCTCAAGTTCTGATCTCATGGCTCATGAGATCAAGCCCCGCGTCAGGCTCCCCACTCAGCAGGAGTCTGCTTGGACATTCTCTCCCTCTGCCTTTCCCCTGCGCATACTCTCTCTCTCTCTCTCTCTCTCTCAATAAATAAATCTTTTTTAAGAAACCTAATAATAAAACAGAACAATTATAGGGGCACCTGGTTGGCTCAGTCAGTTAAGCGTCCGACTCTTGGTTTCAGCTCAGGTCATGATCTCAGAGTTGTGGGATCAAGCCCTGCGTGGGGCTCTGCACTGGGCATGGAGTCTGCTTGAAATTCTCTCTCCCTCACCCTCTGCCCCTTTTGGCTATATATAGCCCCCCCCCCCCAAAAAAGAACAATTATAACCATATACTGTAGTAAAGCTATGTGAATGTGGTCTCTCAAAACATTTTATTGTACTGTACTTATCCTTCTTTTTGTGATGATGTGAGATGATAAATATGCCTTCGTGATGGGGTGAAGTGAAGTGAGGTGAGTGAGGTAAGCTTTGTGATGTAGCGTTAGGCTACTACTGACCTTCTGGCCATGCATCAGAAGGAGGATCGTCTGCTGGATTGAGGTTGATCACAGGGAACTAAAAGTGCCGAGGAGGTTGGGGGACAGGGCACTACTGTACAAGGATATTCACCGTGATGTTAACAAAAATATGTCAGTAACCTACATGTCATCGGTAAAATTCTAGTTAAATACATTGTAATACACCCATATCTGTCATATCTCCATGTCTGTAGACCTCTCTTCCTGAGTGGGAGAGGTCACTGCTTTTGGCTAGTGTTAGACAAATGGTCTTTAGTAATACTGTTTTTGGGGGGTTTTTTTAAAGATTTTATTTATTTATTTGAGAGAGAGAGAACACATGAGAGGGGATAGGGTCAGAGGACGAAGCAGACTCCCTGCCGAGCAGGGAGCCCGATGCGGGACTCGATCCAGGGACTTCAGGATCATGACCTGAGCTGAAGGCAGTCGCTTAACCAACTGAGCCACCCAGGCGCCCTAGTAATACTGTTAATAATTATCTTATCTCCCTATCATTTGTTAACTTTCCTAGTCTGTTCTTTATTTTAAGATATTTAATGTTGAGGTGATTCTGAGAGTGACTCGGATCTCTTTACCTGCCTTAAGTTTTAAGTTTTGCCTTACAGCATTGGCTCTCATATTTACTTTACTTCAGAGATACTCCCTGGAAGACTTACTTGCCTTTCACCCCCTGGCAGCCTCCACCCACATGGTGAAAAGGGATAGGAAATGCTCTTCTTGTTAAGAGTGATCAAAATACAGCATTTCCAGCTACCTTGTCTTTTTCAAGAATTCCCCTTTTAGCCAAAACAAACAAACAAAAAAAACACCTTTTCTTTGTTCATTCTCAACCCTTCTTAAAAATCAGATTAATTGAGGGAAGGGAGGTAGATAATACAATTATGTGTCTTAAAGTTCAAAGGACAGAAAAAGTATTGAAGGAAAGGTCTTCATTCAGCCTTTGACTACCAGCCACCCCGTCCTGTCCCTGGGACAACCAGAGGCATCATTTTCTGTTTGTCCTTCCAGAGATATTCTGTGTATAGAAAAGCAAAGACATAGTTTTCCTTTTTTACACCAACGCGTTTTCTTCACAGTTCCTTCTCCATTAACTCTGTGGGCTTTTGCCAGCCCCTCTCCCTCAGTTTTATCTGAGAGGGTCTTTGATTTGTTCTTTTTGTTCAGCAGAGCTGGAATAGCAGTGTAGTAAGACAAAGGGACAGAGGTTTCTGCACAGTGAAGAGGAAAAGCAGGTCCATCATCCTTCTGTCTTTCCTTCCTGAAGCACCCTCGAGATGCTCTAGGACCTGGGATGCTGTTGGTGAATAGACTCTGGGCCCCACGTGTAGGTCTGTCCTAGGCATTAGACTTCAGTGTTTGGATTTCATTCTGTCTCTCTGGCTGCCTTCTTCTCTGAGAGTCTCCATTGTGGGCCCCAGTTCTTTTGTCTCTGAAATGTTTGCTTTTTGGTGTTCTGTCTTTTCATCCTGCACAATTAGGCAGTGTTACGTCCTTCCAAGGATGCCATCTCTATGCTGGTAATTCTACAGAACATATCTCTGTCCCAGCCTTTTTTCCTGAGCTCCAGACCCAAATACCATGCACTTTCACTGGCCTAAAGCGCCCTCACACTCCATGTCCAAAAGCAACTCCGTCTGCCTTGCTGCAGCCTGTCATGTCTTCTCTGTCTCAGAGTGGCACCCAGACCCACACAGGGGTATCAGTGCCCACTTGGCCTTCCTCTCCTTTACCCCCTGAATGTTTCCTGACTGTGTCTCCTTCTCTTTATCCGAGACTGCTGATAATTACCCACGAATCTTAGATTTATAGCATGGCTATTTTCTGTTCAAGAAGAGGGTGGTTATTATGTTTACTTCATTATTTCTAACACGTAAGTTGTCATTCAGCCTGTCACTCTGCTGCCATGAAAAGTACAGGCTCTCAGTGTCACAGCCTGGTCCTTCTGTCTTGTACCTATTATATATCTGGAGAGGGGAGTCTGAATACTTTCACCATCATGATTTAGGTAACAGTTTTATGTGACCCCTCCCATGTTCTTTTTTACATGCTCACTTTACTTTTTCATTGTTTGTTAAATTGTCTTTTTCCAAAGATAATTCCTGGGCATCCCAAGTCCTGGTTGTTGGGACATCTCTTTACTCTGTGGTACTATGCATTTGGTGTCCTTGGTATTCTGATCACAGGATCCCGAATCTTTGCCTTCGAACATGTTTGTTCTCCTCCTGGGTACTGGTTCCTAGAGGACTTGAAGATGTTAGGAGGTTGCAGATTGGTCAGTGAGGAGAGAATTCTTACACTTCATATATTTCTGTATTATTTCATTTTGTTTTTTACAACTAGCATCTGCATAAGATTGAAAAGGAGTGTAAAGAAGTTGAATTAAGATAGAAGTAGGTGGATTTAAGTGTCCTTTTGTAATAACAAAACTTTAAAAAAAACATGTCCCTATAATCCTAATAGGGACTTCCCTAAAATTTCATGCCTTCTCTTCAGTAAGTTACTTCTATCCAAATTTAACTGTCTTCAGCTATGAGGTTCATAGTTGATACAAATATATGAAATCTCTGGCATGTTGTTGTGGGGTTTTTGTTTTTTGGGGTTTTTTTTCCTCTGTCTCCCCCAAAATGTCTGGCATTTTTATCACTTATATGCAGATTGTCAACTTTTAAAAATTGTGCCAGTGCCCATCTGTTGCTCTGGAATTTTCTGTACCAGCAGCTTATAATCTATCAATGAATTTACTTGTAAATTTCGAAGGCAGCTGCATGGCATCATGAGATGAGTGTGGACCTTGGAGTCAGTAAACCTAGAGTCCTGGCTCCAGCACCTACTAGCTGGGAGTCCTTGGACGTGTTTCTCAACTTGCTCAGTTCTCCTTCCTACGCATTGGAGGTGATCACAGTCACCAGACAGAGTTGTGAACATTAAGTTAGATCATGGATGGAAGCATCTAGCTTTATGCTTTAGGCACAGTGGACACCTAACACCTCATAGCTGTTGGCTTCTTGCTTCCTCTCCACCTCCTTGATTAACTTGCTATAGATTTATTAACTACTTTCTGCCTGAAACACAGTTCTGAGAGAGGTAAATATGTAAAGTTATTTGGTAATATCCTGACACTATCCTACTAGGGAATCTGAGGCTATTCTTTCTGCCTCCAGAATTAAGCTTGTACGACCCATCCCTCTGTCTGGTGCCATTTACCTTTCCTCTGTGTTTTCACAACACATGCCTTGGCATGACCTCCGCTGTAACTCATAGGTTGTCTGTAGTGTATCAGTTATCCGCTGCTCTCTAACAAATTACTCCAGAACTGAGCAACTGAAACAAAGCCATTTGTTACCTCATCATTCCTGCAAGTCATGTGTTTGGGAGTGACTTATATGTCAGTTCTGGCACAGGTGCTCTCAAGAAGTTTTGGGTAAGAGCCACAACTCCGGCATCTGAAGGCTTGATGAGGCTGGTGGGTCTGCTTCCCTCTCACCTGGCTCTCTTGAGGGGCTGCAGTTCCTCACCAGCTGTGCTCATGAGGCCTCAGTACTTTGCCATCTGGGGGTCTGTCCATCGAGGTGTTTAATGTCCCCACGACACATAAGCGAGTAATCTCTGAGAGCATGGAGGGAGCCATAGGACCTAGGCATTCTCTGCAAGTCCCCCACCATCGCCTCTGCCTTACTCTTTTCGTTAGAAGCAAATCACTAAGTGCAGCCCACACTCAAAAGAGAGGAATATGAAGTTCTGTCTTTTGCAGGGAGGATTGTCAAAGAATTTGTGGACATGTTTTAAAACCACCATACCTAGGGTGCTTGCTGAAAGTAATATTCTTAATCCCACTTCAGATCTAGCAAGAGGTAGGGCCCAGGGACCTGGAGTTTGCACAAACACCCTTATGATTCTGATGCAGGTGACCTGAAATCCACACCTGGAAATGCATTGTTCTGCCAGAGGTATCACTTGGTCTTCCTTAAATAAATAGTCTTAATTGGCCACACCATATCTTTGCTCACATATATAAAGCACACATAGCTCATTTTTTACTGTGGACATCTTTTTGAGTCCTGCATGAGTCTGGTCACCTCCATGGTATCTGCTACCCCAGACTAAAGTGAGCTCTCCCTTTCTTGAATTCCTGTAATATCGCATCTTTTCCTGCCGTGTGGCTCTGATTACTTTGTTTCCTTGCTGCACTGCTAGTAGGTATTTAAAAATGACTGCCTTTCCATTTGACCTGCTCTCCTGCCAGCAGAACGGTGACAGCTCTGCACCAAGCATCCTGCTACTCAGGATTTAAAAGCAGGGTGGTCATTAGAATGCTAAGGAGGCTGGCTCAAACCACACTTCTTGGTAGTTAGTACTTTGATAGAGACATTTATCAAACAAACGAGTTCCTGTTGTGTGCCAGGCTTGGTTTCAAGTATACAGTAGTGAAAGGAGACCAGTGTACCTCCCCCCACCCCACACGGATGACAAGGCAACAATGAACAGGTACACAAAAATGTATCTTTATACTTGAAAGACATTCTAGAGAAGAAGCAAACAGACCACTATGATGTAAAATAAAGGAGATCTTCTTAGATAAGGTTTTCAGAGAATCTGCTTGAGACTACAAGGACAGAAAGGAGAAAAGACTAAGGAAAGAAAGAAGTTCGAATGTTCTGATACCTGAGAGGAATCAGGGTGGCTGGAGGAGTGTCACGTTGCAGGGAGAAGTAGAGGCCACCATGGCCATGGTCTGGGTTTTATACTAAATGCAGGGTCCTAACGTGTTGGTATTGTATCCAACTTGGAGCTCTCCTACTTTAGCAGTTGTGGAAATAACTAGGACATTCAGATTATAAGCTACAAATTCCACTGTAATGAATTGGAAAACAGGGTTTCTGTGTTGGCTTGACAGAAGGAAACTAAGATAAAGAACTCAAGCCTGAGCGGTGGTCAGGGTAGCTGTCTTCTCATCTCAGAACATAAATTGTGAGAATGACCACAAAAGCAACAGGAGATATTTTTGTTGGAGATAAAAGTGCTCCAGCCTTTGGAGAAGATCAGTATTCAGGAAAGGAATCTTACTCATCTGACTCCATGTTTTTAAGCTCTCAGATCAGTTTAGAGGTCAGATACGTCCATGTCCATCTCCGTGCTCTTAGTTGTTAGGTGCTGATTCAATTCTAGATTAGATGTGGTAGATGGGACAAATGCAGTAAGACCCCTGTGATTTCTCCCCAGATTCCTTTCCACAGAGCCAGCTGTTCCTCCTCTTCCCAAGTTCTTCCCAGCCAGTGCCTCCCATAGGTTATAGATACTGGGTGTTGGGAGACCTTGGTTCTGGCCCAGTTCCCCGCAGAAAGAGAACAGGACCTTGGGAGATCTTTTCCTCTCCTTTCCTGGTTTCCACTTGTTTGCAAGAGGTTTGGATAAGATGGCCTCTAAAATTCTGTTATTTTCTGAGATCTTCTGATATTAGCCTAGGCCATAACACCATGACTCTCTTGTGCATTCACAGCACATGTTTATACAACAACAGTTTAATATTTCTCCTTATTCTGTGTGATGGCTGGGCAGCTCTACCAGTCTTACCTGGATGGTTTTTCTTATGGCATCCTCTGGGTTCATTTGTGTGGCAGCATTCAGCTGACAGGTTGATGGGGCTGTACTCAGGTGGGACAGTGGGTCTTTCCCTACATATACTCTTTCATCCTCAAAGAGGCTAGACTGACCTCTTCATATCATATGGCAACATCATTCCAAGACAGCAAGCACCGGATACGCAAGCATTTATCCACCCTCTTCTTGCTGGATGGATGATATCAAATTTGATAATGTTTCATTGGCCAGAGCAAGTCACACAGCCCATACAAAAATGTGAACATGCGAGGCAGAACTCATTAGGACCATTAATTTAACAGTCGGCCACAACCGCCATGCTAAATTACCTGTCTTCTCCAACAAGGATTTCCCAAAGTGGTTTTGAAAATATCTTCTCCTAGAATTACTTGGAATTATCAGTCCTAATACACTCATGATGTAGTTCATTAGGACTGTACACGGTTGGATTTGCAATATCTACCCCTGGGTAGGTATTGAATCAGACTGAGTTTAATCACAAACTATTCTTGCCTAAATCTGATCTTATATGTTCAAGATAGCAAAATATAATTAAGATTGTGGTATCATCCTCCTCTGCAACTTCTGCTTTTCCAGGAGCTAAAACTGAAGCATTTATAGCTTCTCTGGACTTTCATGCTAGTGTTAGATGCAGACTGTTGAACATTACCAGTGGGTCAGTTATCTAAGAGAAGATTTAAATTTGTATCGCAACAGTGGAATAGAATGTTTAATAACCTGTGTTGGGGAATTATGTGTTTGTTTTTTAGCTCTTCAGAGAAGTAAGAATAATGAAGATTTTAAATCATCCAAACATAGGTATTTTCTGCTTTCTTAAATACTTTTGGGTCTAAATGCATTCCATTTGGGGTCTAAACCTATATGCCAAGAGTGATAGGAGATTCCTTCCCTCCTCCCAGCCCAGGTACACTTTTCATAAAATATATATTTATACAAATTGTTGATTATTTGTATTAACTTTTTGAAATTACTAAAGACAAGTTAAAAGCTTAGGTATTAAACTCTTGAATTTAAAGCTTTAATGCAGTAGAAACTCTAATCAGATCATAACTTTCCAATTTTTAATGCATATTAGAAAATAATTTTATTTAACTCATATATGGAAAAGGGAATTATAGTAAGTCAGAGTTAAGATTTTCAAAGGTGGGCGCCTGGGTGGCTCAGTCGTTAAGCGTCTGCCTTCGGCTCAGGTCATGATCCCAGATCCCACATCGGGCTCTCTGCTCTGCGGGAAGCCTGCTTCTCCCTCTCCCACTCTCCCTGCTTGTGTTCCTGCTCTCGCTCTGTCTCGCTCTGTCAAATAAATAAACAAAATCTTTAAAAAAAAAAAAAAAATTTTCAAAGGTATAACAGGTTTTGCTATGGCAGTGTTCTTAAGAAATTACTTGTCCATTGAATTGTATTTTAAAAGATATAGGATACCTGCTATCTAATGGAATTTTTTGAGGAATTGTTTTGTATAGCACAGGTATGTTTCATGTGCCCTCTGTGTGCATAGCTCAGTGCTAGGTTCAGTGAGTTGGGTTTAAAGGAGGGGTATAGGGCGCTTGGCTGGCTCAGTCAGTAGAGCATGTGACTATTGATCATCAGGGTCATGAGTTCAAGCCCCATGTTGGGTGTTGAGCCTACTTAAAAATAAGTAAATAAGTAAGGATGAGGAAGGGTCATGGTCCTGCTCTCATCATAATTATAGGAACAAGGTGAAAGTATGCAAATTACTTAGTATTTTGTATATACATCTCAATGAAAATGTAGAGCTCTTTTTGAATAATATAACTTTTTTATTGTTATTATTTCAAGAATGAAATAGCTGTTAAGACAGCCACTTTTACCACTTTAATATCAAAATAAGTTCTAGGAAGTGGGAGGGACGAAGTTTGATGTTAACGGATATCCTATCAAGAATTTTTTTTTTTTTAAGATTTTATTTATTTATTTGACAGAGCAAGAGAGCACAAGCAGGGGGAGCAGTAGAGGGAGAGGGAGAAGCAGGCTCCCCGCTGATCAGGGAGCCCGATACGGGGCTTGATTCCAGAACCCTGGGATCATGACCTGAGCCGAAGGCAGACGCTTAACCATCTGAGCCCCCTATCAAGAATTCTTAAGGCACAAGAATAGAAGATTAAATGGAGCCACTGGAAGGAAAAGCTTATATATACCCTATTTCATCAGATCTAAGCCACATCATTTAAAAGGCGTTTTTGGTTTTACATGCTGCTAAGGAAAAAAATTCTACCAAGCGGTCATCTTATTCTTAGTGATATTAGTTAAAATGTGAAAAAATTTAATCTTAGAATCAGTGAAATACAGTGTTTGGAGAAAAATAACAAGGAATATAATAACAGGAAGAAAACCTTTCTTCACTTTTCATTTCAGCCGTTTGGGGTTAGCTAGCTAATTCTTGGCTTCAGATTCCAGCTTTTCACCAAATAACCAATCACTGCAGCCTAGAACTAGCTAACTTAAACATAGTTATTTCGTTCTTTAGTTATTAAGTTGTGCCCTGATTAGAGTTTTCTCTGCTTACTCCCAAATAACATATCTTTGATAATAGATATGAATTTCTAAAAATTTAAATTTGTATTGGATTCAGATAGTTTTTCCAGAAGAGCCAGTATTTGCATTGGAATTTTAGAAAGGTTTTATTTGTATGTTTATGGTTTACCAGCACATATGCCTTAAATTTCTTTAAATTATTTTTCCTGACAACCTGAACATACCATTTTAGAAATGACATAGTTTTATTCATCAGTGCAACAAACATGTATTACATACTGTGTTAGGCACTTTATTTGGTCTGATACTCTATATTAAAGTGTCAGAAAATAGCCTGCAATATAAGAGACTAGCACCCTGTCCCCTGTTTTTTGGTAAATTTAACTTTAGAGTATGTATTACCAAAATAAAGTAGATGTGGAAAATAGTGAGTCAGTAGCTTTAGAAATGTACTTCAGTTTCATTTTAAAATGTGTATATTTCTGATTGGTTTGATATGGTTTTGTGAATTAAAAGTAATAGAAATATGATTTCAATCTGTAACAAGGGACTGCTGTATAGCAAAGTCACAATGACCCATTGCAAGTAATTCTTTAAAAAGTTCTTTTCAATTAACTATAGCATAATCCCTTCTACTACTTTCCATCTCTGGCTTCAGAATAGTAACAAAAGAAGCTTTTTCTCTGAGAAGGAGTGAACAGAAGTTTCCCAAGCAACAGAAGTCTCAAGTGAAATTGTTCTATATATCCTTAAAGCCATAATGACAAGTGAACGCACTTAAACTTGGAGAAGTAGAGTAGATCTGAGCAGTTCCTGCAGGTCGAGAATGTGAAGTAAGAACCCTTTTCCTGAGGGAAAAGCACAATCTGCTGGGAGGGCAGCTAACCAGTGTAGACACCATACAGGATGAGGACAGAGGAGATGTGAGTAGGTACACAGCCTGGACTGCTGAGTGCATGCCAAAGTTACATTGTTTGAGCACCCAGAAATACCTTTATTTTTATGGAATTCCATGCTTTTATAAAATGTGTTGTTGTAATATATGAGAAAATTCCCAAAAAACATTCTATTAAGGCAGCCAGTTATAAAAATCTTTAACAGGGAAAAAGTTTCTTTTAGTACTTACAGTTTATATGTACAGTGTATACACATACAGACGTTTGTTTCTTTTTCTCCCATATCCTTTCCCCTCCCCCAGTGAAGTTGTTCGAAGTCATTGAAACTGACAAAACGCTCTACCTAATCATGGAGTATGCAAGTGGAGGTAAGAAACTTCTATGGTTTTTCTTTCTTTCTTCCCTTTTTAGAAGAATACACAACCACACTGCCCACATGGATCATTGTTAAGGTTTCATTTAACATCCGGAGTCGTAATACAGTAGCATGAGAATCAGAAAAGCTGTCTTGGCTCTTTTGTGGCTCTTCTGTAGTTCACTATTAGCATTATTAATGATATCCAAAACTTGGATTTTTTTTTTATTGTGGTAAAATGTACATAACATAAAATTTAGCATTTTGACCATTCTAAGTGTACAGTTCTGTGACATTAAGTACATTCACATTGTTATATAGCCATGACCACCATCCATCCCCAGAACTTTTTCATTTTCCCAAACTGAAACTCTGTCCCCATTAAACACTAACTTCCCTCTCCTCCTCCCTAGCCCCTGGTGCCCACCGGTCTACTTCCTGTCTCTGTGGATGTGACTGCTCTAGGTAGTCATATGAGTGGTATCTCACAGCACTTGTCCTTTTATGCCTACTTCACTCAGCATAATGTCTTCAAGGTTCATCCCTGTCAGAGTTTTCCTTCCTCTTTAAGGCTGAATAATATACCATTATGTATATATATGCACACCACATTTTGTTTAAGAACTTGGGTTTTTAAATATATCAGTGCATTAGCTTGTTTGAAATAAATGTGTACTGCCGGGCGCCTGGGTGGCTCAGTTGGTTAAGCGACTGCCTTCGGCTCAGGTCATGATCCCGGGGTCCTGGGATCGAGTCCCGCATCAGGCTCCCTGCTCTGCGGGAAGCCTGCTTCTCCCTCTCTCACTCCCCCTGCTTGTGTTCCCTCTCTCGCTGTGTCTCTCTGTCAAATAAATAAATTTAAAAAAAATAAAATAAAATAAATGTGTACTGCCTATTGGATGGTTTTCTTTGTGTCATTGATGTTCATCTTTCCCAAGGCCAGAAATGGTGCTTGCAGTGCATATATTTAGATTTTCCTTAAAGATTAAGGACTTGGCCTACAAGACTATATACATGTAGTCATTTTTCTGAAATGCATGTATATAACTGTTCTCTTTTACAGAGATACTCCTCTGGGGGTTGAAGTTGGGTTAGGCTTGTAGTTTTTGGACCACATGTAAGTCTCCTTGTGTGTGGAGAGCAGAAGCGTTCTGATTGGTCTTTGTGTGCCCCCTACCTCTACACCTCTAGATAGTGCCTGGCACGTGGCCAATGCTTAACAAGTAAGGATTGAAGTGTGCTTATGAAAGGACAGACTACTAGGGACATACTCCTTTAACTAGGGGCATAAGTATAGCTTCGACTGTTTTGCTCATAGTAGTTTTATTTTATCTTAGCACTTCGATCAGACAGAAGATTCAGTCACAGCCTCGCTGTAATGAATTAACTATTAAATAAAAGATTGTAAACCTGCTGTGGGCAGGAATGAGTTACAATAGGAAAACCTTTGATGCCGCTTTTTCATACTCCTAATTCATTATTAGTTGTGTGATTTAGAGTTTAAATGTGTGGTTTGAGAATTTAGGTTGGGATTTTTCACAATTGAGGAGAAGTAGGAAGAGCTGAAACTGAATTGCAGCGCCAAAAATCTATATGGAGTTCTAATACTTTCTCCTCGTGTTACAGAGTTATGTTCATAACCTTTTCATTTGTGTAGCTTTCTCTCACTGGATCTCCTTTGACCCTCACAATGACTCCGTGATGTGGCCAGGCAGTGAAGGATGGGCTTTTACCCTTGAGGAAACGGAGGCTGGGAAGTCATTGTGGTCACGCTGCCAGGCCCACAGCCCTAGCCTTCTGACAGTAGATAGGCTCTCCTAATTGGTCAGTTGGTCATGACTTTCCTTTTCCATCTATTTTAGGTGTTAGTGTCATAGAGATTGCTCTTATATAGGGGCAAAACTAATCTGAGAAGCATCCACTTTTAGTAGAAAGAGGGTGGGCTTTTGAAAACACAGACATGGGGTCAGTCCAGCCAGGGCCTCTCATTGACAGTGTGACCTGATAAGTCAACATGTCTCTGAGCTTCTTAGTGGTGGTGCTTTTTTGGCTTGGGCTATTTTAATCAGCTCAACAAAGCACTATCAATCTCCAGGACATCTGTTTTTTTGTGGTTACATTTGTCATTTGGAACAACCAGAGTCTAATTAAATTGACTACCTATTCCTCCCTAGCCTGGTATTTTTTGATTTCGTAGAATCATAGAATTTTACACTTGGAAGGAATCTTAGAAGTCATCGAAGGCAACTGCCTAATTTTTATAGATGAAACTAAAGCTCTGGAAGGTTGTTCTGTGCCAGCAGTTCTATTGCTTGTTTAGTGGCAGGACCCCAACTAGGACCAAGGGCTCTCTGAACTGACCTGTCCAGTGTCCTGTCAACCACATGGTCCCTGACCTGGGTGGGGAGAGCCACTCTTTTCTGTCTTTTTCCTAATAAAGAGCCTTTTGAGGTTTTCAGTTTAGCTACTTAATCTGAATGCTAATACATTTTTAATAAGGAAAATAAAGTGATCTGGGTTGAATTCCTGATTTATAACTTAGTGATTGTGAGTATGACTTTATGGTTCCAAAATCTCTTAAGAGGTTTATATTGCTTTTGAATTTATAAAAATTTTTTTAAATTATATTGACAGACTTAGACTTTTCTCCATGTTACTCTACAACAGCTAGTGGGTACAGCAACTAGTGGGTTTAATCCATTAGTTTTTTTAAGTCAAAACTGTTTTTCATATGATATGCACACATCTTCAGTTGTTTTCACTTTTTAACCACTTGTTTTGACATTGTATACTACTCTGCAAATAGAAAGGTCATTTGCTTAGAAAATTCTGACATTTTACTGAGCTGACATTTAACTTCATGATTCATCATAGTTAAACGAGTTGTGTAGTGTGAATTAACAATATGTAATGCGTTTTAAAAGATCATTATGCAATCAAGTGATAACTTGAAAATATTTATGCCCGTCCATTATTTAAAAATGTTTCAGCTAGGCTAAAAACTTAAAAGTTAGAGATATTAATATGTAATTCAGAATAACTTTTTCTTCAAAAGTATTTGTTATGTTCTGAAACTAAGCATTTTTTAAGTATCAAAATCTTTTAGTTGAATGTTGTCACTAAGCTGATGGAAATATTCTTTATTTGTATGAAGTAGATGTGACTCTTTCCCAAACATATTTTATGTCTAATTTGCTCAATTAGTACCCTTTTCTGTTGATTTCAGAGGTATTGTTTCTTTATACCCAGTTGATAAGCAAGTATTTCCTGAAGTGTCACCTCTTCCCTGAGGAATTAACACTGTGTAAACTACCAAGTGGATGTCCACCAGCATGTTCTGTTGGGCATGTTCTGTTGGCTTGACCTTCCCACTGAGTCCCGAACCTCCCCACTTCTTACCACCACTGCCACTTCCCGCTCAAGGCCCAGCCTCCCTCATTCTTGCCCTGATTATTGCGCTACTCCCTCATGTTTCTGTCCCTTCCGCAACCCTGACCTCCTCCCCCTCTGGCAGCCAGAGTGACCCTTTTAAGAGGTCAGTCATTTCATAGCCTCCTCTGCTTCTCCTCACTCAGAGCAAAGCCTGCGGGACTCTTCATGGCCTTACCCCTCCTTCCCATCTCCCATGCCCGTCCACTAATTTCCCTTTTCCTTGTTCACACTTCTTTGGCTACATAGCCTCCTTGCTCTTTGCTATTTGCTCTGCCTAGACTCTTTTTCCCAGATAATGACAGTGTCCTCTCCCTCACAGTAGTCCCCAAAGCACTTGCACATGCAGACACACTTCCTGTTTCTTCCCCTGTGTCTGCTCCACTGTCCTTGTCAGCTGACATACTATTTGCTTTTTTGTTGATTGCCTGTCTCTCCCTACCAGAATGTAAATTCTCCATGAGGAAAAGGACTTCACTTGGTTCACTGCTGTATTTCCCCAGAGCCTAGAACAGTGCCTGGCAGTTAATAGGCACTCAATAAATATTTGTTGAATTAATTAATATATTCAGGAACTGCTTTTTTCGTAATCCTACAGTGAAGATGTTATCCTCTTTTAACACATATCACTTTCCCATTTTAACTTTCAGTTTTTATTAAAGCACATTGAAAACATAACCCTTAAAATAAAAGTTTTATAAACATTGGAAATTTTAATGATTTTTCTCTAGCTTAAAGATTTTAGCAAAGAACTTTTGCCTATAGTTAAACTTAAGGCTAGCTTAGTTCAGAATCTACGTTTCTGTTATCTTCATGGCTGTATTTAAAAATAAAAATTAGAGCATTCCTAAAAGTGAAACATCATCAATTTGTGGGAAAATTAATGCTCAGAAGTAGGACTTCTTACTTTTATTTCTCTCGATTATAGGTGAAGTGTTTGACTATTTGGTCGCACATGGAAGAATGAAGGAAAAAGAAGCAAGAGCTAAATTTAGACAGGTATGAATTAATGTACCTTTATTAATTTAATAAAGTTATCTTGCTTATTAAACCCTGAAGCAAACAGTGTTTGCCTCTCTAAATGGTTATAAGGCCCATTGGAGGGAACAGGGAGAGAGGGGTTAGCGATTCAGTTCAACAAAAATTTATTAAGTATCTTTCATGCCTAAGGCACTGTGCAAGAAGCAACATGGTTCTATTTCTAGCTTTATCAAGATTTTCACCTCATTCTTAACCTTAGACAGTTTAGCCTCAAAAATCTAGAGTCTTTCAAAACACCTATGATTGCATTAATTAAAACCACTTCCCAGTTTTTAGCAAGAAGAGTGTCATAATCTCAGAATTCATTATTAGTTTTGTCTTACATAAGCCAGATGTAGGCTTAAATTTAACTTAAAAACTTAAATACTAATGGTAGTTTGAATTAAAACCTATTAAATGACAAATTTTGAGACTAATCTTTGGCTATTATTTAATTTCTCATATCCTCAACTTTTCTACCTACAAAAATTGGAAGTTATATTTGATGATTAATTTTGAAGTGCTTTCCAGTTCTGATATTTTATTCTGTGATCTACGGAGGGAAGCTCAAATTTCTCTTTATGACAAAACAAAGTTGGTTTGGCCCCTTTCCATAACTATACTCTGCATTTTTATAAATTGACCACTTAAAAGCCAAGAGGTTTTTTTTTTGCCTCACAAACCTTAAATTCCTTCCCACTAAGTTGAATCTGTCTGACTCGCAAACATTTATGTGAATATGGTTTGTTGACTGTGAAGAATAGACGAGTGAGTGCCGCCAGCAACAGCAGGTTTGAGCCTGACCCTCTCCAAGGAAGCAACTAGTGCTTAACCCTGTGACTGCTCCTCTCTTCTTCCGTCTCCACACATCCCCCTGGCAGGGTCTCACTTGTTAGAGGGACTCGGACATTTACTAACCTACATGTTGAGGCAATCGCTCAGGCTTTTATTTTAAATTTCCTGCAGAGGGGCGCCTCGGTGGCTCAGTCGGTTAAGCATTTGCCTTCGGCTCAGGTCATGATCCCGGGGTCCTGGGACAGAGCCCCAAGTCAGGCTCCCCCTCCTCAACAGGAAGTCTGTTTCTCCTTCTTGCTCTGCCTCTCCACCTCACTTGTGCTGGCTCCTTCTCTTTCTCTCTCTCTCAAATAAATAAATAACCTTTACAGAAAAAATAAATAAATTTCCTGCAGAAAATCTCAAGTCTTTATCTGAGGAACCCATTAGTTGGTCAAGGAAAGATAATTTATGTGCTTTTATAACTAATGACTTAATTTACACTCTTACGATTTAATGTAATCCTTTCTTCTTGCCATAGTATTTCCTTAAGATCCCTCATTTAAACCTGGAAGGATCAATCAGGATATTGGTGTTTCCACTTTGCTCTGTTGCTAATTGCCAGGCTTTCCAAAACTTTATAAGCCATTCTTACATTGACTAAATAAGAAGTTTTATTCTTTGTGGCAAAGAGGAAGGTATGCCATACACAAGGTACACTCCACATGAGAATGTTAACTGTCAGAAACAGGCCCTTCTTTCCACATCCATCAGCAGATGGTTTCTCCTTCCCACCTCCTTGGCCATTCTCATCCTAAGGACCGCTTGTGTGGTTTTAAGCGTTTGAATGAGCTCTATTCTTTTCAAAGAGAGAGAATAGAATCCTGGCTCCATCATCTTTCCTCACCTCTTTCTTGGTGGGTTGGTAATGTTGCTGCCTCTGCTCTTTCCTGTCTGACTGGAGGTAAATTAGGTTTGCGTTCATATTTCAATCTGGGAAACATCCAGATTCTTAACTTTTTTAAAGAAATAACTGCTTCTAGCTTAAAGGCATGCAAAAAAAAACCCAGTGATTTATTTTTTTATTTTTTATTTTTTTTAAAGATTTTTTTTATTATTATTTGACAGAGACAGCAAGAAAGGGAACACAAGCAGAGGGAGTGGGAGAAGCAGGCTTCCCACTGAGCAGGGAGCCCGATGCGGGGCTTGATCCCAGGACTCTGGGATCATGACCTGAGCCGAAGGCAGACACCCAACGACTAAGCCACCCAGGCGCCCCAAAAACCCAGTGATTTAAAGTTGAATGTTTTCAGGTTATTGTGGCTTTAAAAGGTTAACTGTGAGTTGTTTGGAGGTAAAAGGAGAACTTCTTTGATCTCTCTGAGAAAGGGTAGGAAATTGTCAAATGTTACTCAGAGGCAGAATTTGAAAATAACCTGTAGGAGAAATCTCAGTATTGGGGGGGGGCGGTGAAAAGAGGGACAGTCGGATCAGGCAAAAGTAAGGTCAGTGGTACCCACATCTTAGGCAGTGTACCTGTTTGTTTTGGGAAAACAAAGTTACTGACTTTCCTAGCTTTCATGCAGAGTAGCACAGCGTAAATGATCATCCAAGGTAACAGGTGTTCTAAACCATATTTTGGCATTGGAATTTTTATATTTTTTGTTGATTATAAGTGGATCTGGGGGCACCTGGGTGGCTCAGTCGTTAAGCATCTGCCCTCGGCTCAGGTCATGATGGATCGAGCCCCACATCGGGCTCCCTGCTTGGCGGGAAGCCTGTCTCCCTCTCCCACTCCCCCTGCTTATGTTCCCTCTCAATGTCTCTCTGTCAAATAAATAAATAAAATCTTTAAAAAAAAAAAAGTGGGTCTGATCTTGTGAATATTCACTTTATAAAGTATGTAGCTGCTTAGTGAAGCCCTGATTTTGGCATCACCCCACCCTAACCCCAGTCCAGCTTCTCCTTGCTCCTTGTTCTGAACCAAAATGCCAACTGATAAAACAGCCTGGGGTGCCCAGCTGGCTTAGTCAGTAGAGCGTGCAACTCTTGATTTCAGGGTCGTGAGTTCAAGCCCCACAATGGGCGTGGAGCCTACTTAAAAACAAAAGAAGCATTCTCTGAGTGTTTATGTCCAGTGTAGGTGGGTGTGTGGGGCTTACAATTAAAAGCTGATGATGATCTGGAGAAACAAAGATTTTATTTATTTATTTGGCAGAGAGAGACAGTGAGAGAGGGAACACAAGCAGGGGGAGTGGGAGAGGGAGAAGCAGGCTTCCTGCCGAGCAGGGAGCCCAATGCAGGGCTCGATCCCAGGACCCTGGGACCATGACCTGAGCCGAAGGCAGAGGCTTAACCAACTGAGCCACCCAGGCGCCCCAACAAGGAGTATTTTCATTAGAACCCCAGTTTTGCATATATGTGGTCATGTGTAGTTACACCAGCATAACGCCAACAAAAAGGTTAGAAGCAGATACACTAAAACAACAAGAGATGGAGATGTTATCAGGCATGTGCTTATATGTACCTTTCTGTATTTCCTAAAATTCCTGTAATAGGCATATAAAACTTCTATTGATTAGAAAAGGAGGCTTCTGGGGGCGCCTGGGTGGCTCAGTTGGTTAAGTATCTGCCTTCACTTAAGCTCAGGTCATGATCCCAGGGTTCTGGGATCAAACCCCGTATCGGGCTCCCTGCTCAGTTGGGAGCCTGCTTGTCCCTCTCCCTCTGCTGCTCCCGCATCCCCCCCCAACTTGTGTGCTCTTTCTCTCTCTATATATAAAACCTTTAAAAACAGAGAGAGAGAAAAGAAGAAAGAAAAGGAGGCTTCTTAAAAAATTACAAGTAAGAGGCACCTGGGTGGCTCAGTCGGTTAAGCGTCTGCCTTTGGCTCAGGTCAAGATCCTGGGGTCCGTGGATCGAGCCCTGCATCCGGCTCCCTGCTCAGTGGGAGTCTGCTTCGCCCTCTGCCTGTTGCTCTCCCTGCTTGTGTTCTCTCTCTCTCTCTTTCTCTCTCTCTCTATCAAATAAATAAATTTTTAAAAAAATCTTTAAAAAAAATTACACGTGTGAAATTTCAGCAAAATAGTTGTTTAATCAACAGTACTAATCACAGGAGTGATCCAAAGTTGACTAAATAAAGGCATACCATTTGCTGAGAGAAGAAGGAGACCCTTATGGATCGAGCACAGAGTAGCTTACCTAGTTTGTAGTTCACATATATTATAACATTTACTCTTCCATTTTAAGGAAGAGGAAACCGATCCTCAGAAAGGTGAGTAAGTTTTGCTGTCTTTGAACCCACATCAGCTAAAAAGAAGAGAGTGTTGTAAGGAGCAGTCCTGACTGGGAAGAGAAGTAGTTAACAGAGGAGACCCAACCTGGATGAATTTATGGCCATGGATAGTCTGTAACTGCCAGTTTAGTTTCGAGTTAATTACATGGAAATTATATGGAAAGCTTGCACCAGAGCCATCCGATCCTGGGTCTGGGGGCAGCTAGGGTCTTCCAGATCCTGGTGATTTGTTGGGCCCTGGCACCATATTCACAGATAACCAGAATGTCAGGGGGTAGGCCCAAGAGGAGACTTTCCAGTGAAAACGAGAGAGAGCAGGAAGAACATGCTCACCTATCTCTTCTTGCCCTCACCCCTGAATGCACAAGAAAATTATTTTTAGAGATCCACACAGACAGGTGCTCACTGAGTATTTTGCATGTGTGAACATTAATGAGATTTTCATCTTAATGATGGTGATTAACCTGTGTCTCTCCTGTGCAGATCGTATCTGCAGTCCAGTACTGCCACCAAAAACGGATTGTTCACAGAGACCTCAAGGTGAGTTGCAGGGCCCTTAGTCTGTGAGTGTATGCTCTGCCTGTATGTGCTCAGTTCTACTGGTGGTCACAGATTAGATTGCCTTATTAAATAAGAAAAGGTAAATCCTATAATAATTGATTCTTTTAGTCAGGTTTTGGTATTAATGAAATATGAAATTTATTAAAAGTATCTTACATTTCAGTTAAGGTAGCTCATAATTGGTCTCTGTGGAAATATTATCACACTACCAAAGAGGTGGGGGCCTCCAAAAAGCTATGCTGTCACCTAGATGGTGCCCTCAGTGCCACCTGGCCACCTCTTCTGTGTCTCTGGTCAGTGTGGTGCTGCCCGGAGACCTACTTACTGCCCACTGCTTCACTTCTGGCCCATTCTTGGCATGGGATAAGGTTTTCTGTTTCCCGGAGAACGTAGAAATGCCAGGCAGAAACGTCCAGTTCCCCAGCAAGCCTGCAAAGTAAGCTGCGCCCGTGCCCACCCTTCACCTCTCAGAATACTCCTCTTGTTGCAGGCAGTAGGGCGGCTCTGCTCACCCTGCCTCTGGGTTCTGGGCCCTCTCTACCTCCCGGCTTCTCACCAGCAGCATTTACAAAAACATGCTGAACTCTGCACTGTCTTTTACCAAAAAAAACCTCTCCACCCCAAGTCCCCTTCCAGATACACTAGTTTTCTCTCTCTACTTTCACAGCCGCATCTCCCTAAACATCGTCTAGATTTGTTGGTCCTCGCTTCCTCCCCTTCCGCATGTCATTATCATCGACTGCTTGCTCCTCTCCACACCCACCCATGCTGCTTACACATCCACTGTAGTCGCTGCAGTGGCCACCTGTATGGTGATGACCCCAGATCCATGCCTGCGGCCAGAGCTGACAGATGGGCGACAGCTAAGCCCTACTTCTGTCCCTTGAGTTCAGCAGGTTCATAGCCTACCTTCTTCCTTCCTGAACGGGAATGTTCATTTCTCATTCTGATGCCTCATGTCCCTCGGTGCCTCAGTCTCCTTTGCTCTACCATCCACTAAGTCCCCAGGTCCTTTTGCTACTGTTTCCTAAACCTTTTTTGAGCATGCTGTTTCCTGTCTCTGGGACCACTGTCTTCACCCAGACTGCCAGCATCTCGTACACCAGTTTTTTGTTGGTCTTCCTTGCTTCCAATCTTGCCTCTCCCTCCCTTGTCTATTTTACACCCTGCAACCAGAATGGTCTTTTAAAAATACAAATAAGGGCGTCTGGGTGGCTCATTTGGTTAAGCGACTGCCTTCGGCTCAGGTCATGATCCTGGAGTCCCAGGATCGAGTCCCGCATCGGGCTCCCTGCTCAGCAGGGAGTCTGCTTCTCCCTCTCCCGCTCCCCCCTCTTGTGCTCTCTCTCTCACTCTCTCTCTCAAATAAATAAATAAAATCTTTTAAAAAAATAAAAATACAAATAAGATTGTCGTTTTCCTGCTTGAGTGATTCTTTAATGGCTTCCCATTGCCCTTAGGTGTAAAACTTGAACTTCCTACTAGTCACTCAACTGGCCCTTTGTGATTCGGCCATGGCCATGTCCCCTGCACCTCTTTTCCACACACTTTCAGTTTCTTGAGTGTAAAGCATGTTCTCTCTTTCCTTCTGGGTTTTCAGACTGTTTATATTCTGCCTCCCACCTCACACCCACTACTATTACCTAAGCCTCCAGGCAGCGGCTCTGATTTCACCCCCCTCTAGGAAGCCTTCCTGCACCTGTTAGTGCTGGGCCCACAGCTCCCCACACATCCTCAGTTACAGCACTGAGGTCAGAGTGCAGCTGCTTGGTCTTCTGCCTTTCCCCCTCTAACCTGTGAGCTCCTTGAGGGCCAGACCCGGTCTATCTTGTTCATCATATGTTCAGACACAAATATAATGCTGGGTGTGTCATTGGCATGTGGTAGATGTTTACTGAAATAAATGAAGATGACTGTGATCTGTATCTTGAATGAGGTCCAGGGCTCTCCCCTCCCCAGTAATAGCCATTGCACAGCTCTTCAGCCGTTTTTATAAAACGTGGCTGGCCGCTTAAAGCAAGTGTTCATTTTTTTAAAAGCCACTTATTATTAATTGAGAAAGCTATTTAAATAATTTTTTTTTTTAATCATGGGGCATTTGTTGTTTAAAATATTGCCAGAGTTAATCTATACCTTGTATCTGTTACTGGTTATTAATGTTAAAAAATTAAAAATCTTGGGGCGCCTGGCTGGCTCAGTCATAAGAACATCTGATTCTTGATCCCAGGAGTTCCAGCTCCACATTGGGTATAGTGATTACTTAAAAATAAAACTAAAATAATAAATATAATAAAATATAAATAATAAACATAATAAAAAATAAAATTAGAAATTCTAATTTATCTTCTGTTTTTATGTTTTTCCTCTAGAAAGAATGTTTCCTTATTTTTTTTCATTAGGTTATGTTAAGTTTATATCATTACAAAAAGCTTTTATGAAATGCCTAATTCTATCACAGTTCTAATTCTATTTTGGTTAAATTTCATTTTTGTCTTGATGTTTTCCCTCTAGGCCGAAAATCTATTGTTAGATGCTGATATGAACATTAAAATAGCTGACTTTGGTTTTAGCAATGAATTTACTGTTGGCAGTAAACTGGATACGTTTTGTGGCAGTCCTCCATATGCAGCCCCAGAGCTCTTCCAGGGCAAGAAATACGACGGGCCGGAAGTGGACGTGTGGAGCCTTGGCGTAATTCTCTACACTCTAGTCAGCGGGTCACTCCCCTTTGATGGACAGAACCTAAAGGTATAAGAACCAGTTGCTATCCACCCTCTTCAGAATGCTAAACATTTTATTAAATGATGAGGGTTAATATTTTAATGATCTGTCAGTATGATGGGGTCTCAGTGGGTTCTTTTTTAACCTAAAATTTGACTCAACTAGTTTTCTTTCCTCCCTGCCCCCCCCAAAGGAACTGAGAGAAAGAGTATTAAGAGGGAAATACAGAATCCCTTTCTACATGTCCACAGACTGTGAAAACCTTCTCAAACGTTTCCTGGTGCTAAATCCAATAAAACGAGGCACTCTAGAGGTAATCGCATAAGTGCAAAATAAGTAATGACTTTGGAGAGTCTTTACAGTATTTTTAGAACTTTGCTTGGTTTGTATGACATGAATACTCTCCTGGGGCTTTTTAAGCAGGAATTGAGACATTGACTTTTTTAAAAGTTATCCTCTGAGATATAATCCTTGAAATGTTGAAAATAAATTTTTCTAAATATTGTGGTTATCAGCATGTTTTATTTTATGCTGCTAATGAATAGTTCACCTTTCAGCAAATCATGAAGGACAGATGGATCAATGCAGGGCATGAAGAAGATGAACTTAAACCATTTGTTGAACCAGAACTAGACATCTCAGACCAGAAAAGAATAGGTAATTACTCTGTGCCTGCGTCCTTGTGTGTGTGCAAGTAACATATTTCTGTTTTGACTCCTATGGATATGCCTAAAATGGGAATAATAGGAAGTTAAACATAAGTTACATGAGTCAGCTTATCTGTTTTGTCGTATTTAGGAACTTACCTGTAGTTTCCTAGAATGGGAACTTAGAAATAAGCCAACTGCCCATTTATGTTAGAAAATCTATGATGTTTTCGGTCAAATAATGGAAATTATTTTATCCTGTAACACAGTGATTTTGTATCCAGACAAAACACATAAACTATATTATGTCCTTCTTTTAGATATTATGGTGGGAATGGGATATTCACAAGAAGAAATTCAAGAATCTCTTAGTAAAATGAAATATGATGAGATCACAGCTACATATTTGCTATTGGGGAGAAAATCTTCAGAGGTAAGAGTAATCAGAAAGAGCGAATATGACTTTTAGGTAAATGATGAGTTTAGTAAGCTCTTTTCTTAATATATATAACATTTGATGTATCATTTTTAAACTTACCTGCAAATGACAGATCTAACTGCTATGACCATTATTAATTTTAATTTTGAAGTAGTAACCTTAACAGTGGGTATTGTCACAAACTTGAATGTCATAAGTTAACCTATAGTCATTAATAGTTTAGAAATTATGTAAAGTATGAGATGAAGTGAACAGAGAGCATTTTAAATTATATGAAAAAGCCTAGAAAGAAAATCATAAATACCTATCCTTTCATGAGCTTTTTTATCAGTCAGAAAAATATTTTTGCCCAAATTGAAGGTTGTCACTTTTGTACATTGTGATTCTTCGTCTGTAAATGAACTGTTTGTGAGAGGTTTGTGTGTTAGGAGAAGTTCAGTTTCCTAACATATCGTTTGGGTCCGTGTTGTGGTTTGCTCTGTTCTTCTCATTTCCTCTTAGCTGGATGCTAGTGACTCCAGTTCTAGCAGCAATCTTTCACTTGCTAAGGTTAGGCCAAGCAGTGACCTCAACAACGGTACTGGCCAGTCTCCTCACCACAAGGTGCAGAGAAGTGTTTCTTCCAGCCAGAAGCAGAGGCGGTACAGTGACCATGGTAAGTTTGAGACCGTTGCAGTGTGTTCTCCTGCAGTCTCCCCTTACACAAGAGACCTCGTAACATTGGGAAGCATCCTTGGCCTAAGGCCTACTGGGATGGGAAATTGACTTGATTTATTTTCAGGGCATTTCCTTCCTACCAGTCCTCGTGATGGCGTGATCATCTCAAGGCTCTGATCTCTTTGGTACACTCACTCCTCTGGGACTCCTGCTTCAATCTCTGGTTCTCTCTTCACTCTCTTCCCCATCTCTGCATTGGATTTACTTTCCTGAGCATTGCCCAGCACTTTTGCAGTGCTGAAAATGTTCTAGATCTGTGCTGTCCCATAGAGTAGTCACTGGCCACATGTGGCTGTTGAGCACTTGAACTGGGGAGATGGTTTTCAGTTTTGATTAAGCTAAATTTATGTAGCTACATGCGGACAGCTGTGGAGAATGTATAGTACCCCAGTTTGCCTCAGTTGGTTTAAATTTTTGACTTGGGTCATTCTCAGCCGCACACTCTAGCTGTTGATGTGTCTTAACACCCTCACTCTTAAAATATTCACTATAGATGTGAATCTTTTATGAGCCTTTGGACCCTAAAAGATATGGTTACCAAACTTAACAATTATTCTGCCTTCCAGGCAGCCCCATGTGTGAGGATCCAGAGACTCTAGCCCGTGCGCGCACGCATGTGTGTGTATGTGTGTGCGCAAGCATGCGCACACGCTTATTTCACCTGTAACCTGTGAATGTGCACATGGCATTTGTAAACCTAGTGTTGATCTGGGTCTCTTGTCTCTTTGGTCACGTTCAGGTTAGTTGTTACGGAGGGGTTTTCAGTGCCTCTGGACAACAGGGCATTTAGCAAAATGCCTACAGATTGCTCTAAACCATCTAGTTTAAAGGGAATTATTCCTAAATTCTTGGTTGGAGGGGGAACTGGTTTTTGTTTTGGGTGTTTTGTTTTGTTTTGTTTTTTAGTTTTCTCTTATCTCTAGTGACTATCTTAATAAGTTAATTCTTCCCTAAGCACATATATTCCATTTGGATTGGTAATGCCTTTTTTCCCCAGCTCAGAAAATTTTAGAGCAGAAAAGAGCTTTAGCCATGGTGTCATACACTCACCTAACCCCCATTTTATCAATAAGGATAAAGGCCAAGAGAGCTCACTAAGTCTCCCGAGGTTACATAGAAGTGGGAACACCTGTGACAGAACCCCCAGACTTCTGGCCCCGGGTCCTGTGGCTCTGTCCACTAACCCACTGACCGATTACCTCATGGAGTAGTATTTTTATAATAATAATGATCCTTCCTTCTTGGAGCCTCTAATATTAAAAAGTGCATAAAAGAGGGGCACCTGGCTGGCTCAGTCAGTAGAGCATGCAACTCTTAATCTCAGGGTTGTGAATTCAAGCCCCAAGTTGGGAGTGGAGCCTACTTAAAAACAAAAAACAAAAAAAATTTCATAAAAGAATATTTCCAGAAATCCATGTATATAGAAAGTCACTGACCCGATTCTGTGTTGTTTTTTTATTCTTTTATGGGGATGAAGATAGTGGTCAGCAAAGGAAAGATTTTGGTTATGCCTCTGGCTGTGTTCTTTTAAGTGCTAAAAATGGGATAGATTGTATATACAGTATCTAGTAAAGCATACCCCCTTTATACCAAGTAAAGGCAGACAAGCCTGCAGCTAACCCAGCTTTTAGCTTGTCTCTCATCTCTCCCCTTGTTTCCTACTTCTAGATGCCAACAGTTTACATATGCCTGCTTCTGTAGAATTACAACTTGTTTTTTCTGTGGTTCTTAATTTGGGTCACCTGTGTGAACCCCCTGTATGTGTGTACATATTTTTCTAGGAAAGGTGATCTTCATTAGATTTTCAAAGCGTTCTTTGTCTTGTAAAAAAAAAAAAAAAAAGTAGAGAATCACTGGTTTATTAATAAATGGTATTGGGGCATATGGTAGTTATCAGAAAAAAATAAATTTGCATCCATTTCTCACATCTTATACAAGGGTAGATTCCATTTGGAATAAAGATGTAAATATAAAAATATGGAAATATTAAAACATGAGATAATTTGCCTTTTCTTTATAACTTGGACTAGTGAGGGTCGTTCTGACTGTAACCCCAGTACTAACAGCCATGAAAGAAAAGACGTATTTATCAAGTTTGACTATGTAAAAATCACATTTCCGTGTGAGACAGTCACACCATAGAATGCTACTTGGCAATAAAAAAGAACAAAGTATTGATGGGTGCAACCATTTGTATAGATCTCAAGGGAACTATGCTGAGCGGGGAAAAAAAATCTCAAAAGGTGTCATGAAATTGATTCCGTTCGTGTAACATTCTCTAAAAGAGAGAATTCCAGAGATGGAGACCAGACCAGTGGTTGCCAGTGTTTAGGGAACTAGAGGTTGGGGTGGAGAGGATGGCTGTGCTGGAAAAGGACAGTCTTTTTTTTTTTTTTTTTTTTTTAAGATTTTATTTATTTATTTGACAGAGAAACGCAGCAAGAGAGGGAACACAAGCAGGGGGAGCGGGAGAGGGAGAAGCAGGCTTCCCACGGAGCAGGGAGCCCGATGCGGGGCTCGATCCCAGGACCCTGGGATCATGACCTGAGCCGAAGGCAGACGCTTAACGACTGAGCCACCCAGGCGCCCCAGAAAAGGACAGTCTTGAGACGGAACTGCTCTGGCTTGACTGGTGGCTAGCCTGGGTGGTTCCTGTGCGTGGAGCTCACTGTGGCACTGGTGAGACAGTGCAGTCAGGTTTCAAGGCAGATCAGCAGTAACCCTAAAAATGCAGGACGTCCTTAGCTGTCTCATGCTGTTGAGAAGAAAGATAAGTGTTAAGGGTAATATCACCCATACTTGGTTAATTCTTTGTTTTTGTTTTTGTTTTTTTTAAAGATTTTTTATTTATTTATTTGAGAGAGAGAGAATGAGAGAGAGAGCACATGAGAGGGGGGAGGGTCAGAGGGAGAAGCAGACTCCCTGCCGAGCAGGGAGCCCGATGCGGGACTCGATCCAGGGACTCCGGGATCATGACCTGAGCCGAAGGCAGTCGCTTAACCAACTGAGCCACCCAGGCGCCCTAATTCTTTGTTTTTTATGTTAAAATTCCCAAACTTAGAGCTTAATTGTTTCCCTCCTACAAATAAAAGCAAACCTTTGTATACTTCTAATTCAGTTCCAAATAAATTTACCATTTAGATTTTTCTCCAAGAAGTAGCTTTTTTGTACCCCACCCCAAGCCCTGTTTAATAGATCTGAAATATAAAGTCTCTTCTATAGAATAGATGATGAGCATTTGATGCCATTCCTGAAGATTACCGCTGGATGACATACATAATGAATATACTAGTTATCTTGTTCATTTCCAAAATTCTTTGAACTCCAAATCTCCTGGGCTACCATCAGAGTCTCCAGATGCTTTTTTGTAGGGCATAAGTTAATTGTCCATCCAGGTGTATTCCTCCTGGGGTGGGAATGTGGCTGGGAACATGGCATTCCTCTGCTTGTGTCCCCTTTCCCTGTCTACTCAAATTCCTGTTTATCTAGAAGATTATGAGTGCTTTAAAAAAGATCCAGGATAAAACTTCAAAAGTAATGACCCATAAATCTGTTCTGTTCCGAAAGGTGAAGGCCTCTCTTGTACAAAAAAGGATAAGGTTCACTCAGATGTACCAGGCGAAGCAGTTCATTCTGCATGATGTATGTACATCAAGTTAGTTTGATTATCTGTACAGTAACACTCTCTGAAGATGTTTTCAGTGGACAGCTATCCCTGAAGATGTCTCTGAAGCACAACTATACAAGCTTATGAATTAAAAAAACAAACGAACAAACAAAACCAAAACTTTAAGAAAAGTAGAAAGGGACAAGTAAGTGAAATTTCAAAATTGAACTCATTGCGTAGGGAAGACATTATACATGAACGGGAAACATCCTACAGGATTTTACTGTCTTGTATTTTCTTAGATGATAGCAGTCTTAAGTCATCTTATAAAATATGTTTATTTTCACAGAATAAAATGTAAAACTATGTTCTGGCTTTTAAAAAGTAACTCTTTATTTTAGCTGGACCAGCTATTCCTTCAGTTGTGGCATATCCGAAAAGGAGTCAGACCAGCACTGCAGATAGTGACCTCAAAGAAGATGGAATTCCTTCCCGGAAATCAAGCGGAAGTGCTGTTGGAGGAAAGGGAATTGCTCCAGCCAGTCCCATGCTTGGGAACGCAAGTAATCCCAATAAGGCCGATATTCCTGAACGCAAGAAAAGCTCTGCTGTCCCTAGTGTAAGTATTGTTAAGCTAGAGAGCATTCCTAGCATTGTAGGGTTATGGCGGTCTGGGTGTTTTGTTCCTCTGTTCTCATCCACCTGCAGTACTGTCCCCACCAGGCCACCATGGCCAATCTCAGCCTCTAGAGATCACCTTCAATACCTGTGTTGAAGGTGTTTCTTGCTGAGCCCCATCCCACTAGATGAGTGTTCAGATCTTTCTTGTCAAGGGCTGTTTCTGGTTATTCCACAAGCATCTGCTGAGCTTTAGGTCATTTCAGGTGCTAAGATATAGAAATACCTCATAGCCTAAGAGGAAATAAATAAAACCAAATGATGACAGTGCAGACAGGCGACTGCAGACAGAAGCCTAACAGAGTCTCTGCAGACACTGGGAGGTCTGATTGCCTGAGGGCCTGGGATATGGTTTGCATCTTCATAGGGCTCTCACGATAAAGAACATTTGAATGAGTCCTTACTGTGTGCCAGGGACTCTGCCAAATGCTTTTCCATGTATTAGCTAAATTTTAGGTGAGAAAAATGAAGAAAAGTTAGGTAATTTCCTAAAATTATACTGCTGGTCTGTATCCATCTCTTAATCCCTATCCTTAACAAATCTTCCCCTTAAGTAAGTAGTATTTATTAAACTAAATTCAGTCTATTCAGTTTCAGGAACTTTTCTGTGAATTGAAACATGTTCTATCTGACTAATACAGTAATTATTATTCTTAGCACTCTTGAAGTAATTTTAGAAAGAATTTGCAGAGACTATAGTCTTAGGAATATTCTGTAACCACATTTTTTCCTACAAAGTTAACAGTGACATAACCCTCCCTCTACCTCAAAAAACCCAAAGTGAGAGGACCCATGGAGAAGCTGGGCTGCTCCTTTTGGGAGGCTTTTATTTGTGCTGTTCTGGGCATAGGAGCTCATAGGGAAGCCTGAGGGGGTTTGTCTGCTCTATCCTCTGACCTTGTGTTTTATCAGAGTAAACCCTGTGTGAAAAGGTTTATTTTGCCTTCCTAATGACCTAAAGTTGGGTTGTGACGTCACAGCTCTACAATTTAAGTTCAGCCTCCAGCTTTTGCTGACATTTGTGAGAGGAAGGTAAGATATGTCCTCTGCCTTCATGACTTTCTGTCCCTGTTGCTCTACTCAACTGCACACCTCCTCCCTTTTGAAGATGTACCCCAAGCATTGTCAGTCATCCATATCTGATTATTTATAAAAGATAAAAGTAACGTTATTAAAATTTTCTCCCATTTAGACTGGAATCTCCCTGTACATGGTCTACTTGTGTTATAGTAAAGGTGGCTGCTTCTCTTTGTTTAAAAATTGTTTGTATCTGATGAAATTCCTTAGTTGTTAATTCCTTGCTTGTTAATTTTGAAAGCATTAGCTTTTTAAAAACTGGTGTGAAATTCATGTGACATAAATAACCATTTTGAAGCAGACTATTTGGTGGCATTTGGTACATTCACAGTGTTGTGCAACCACCACCTCTCTCAAGTTCTGAAACTTGATTTCATTACCCCAGAAAAACATCCTATATCCTTTATTTTTTTTTTTTTTAAAGATTTTATTTATTTATTTGAGAGAGAGAATGAGAGACAGAGAGCATGAGAGGGAGGAGGGTCAGAGGGAGAAGCAGACTCCCTGCCGAGCAGGGAGCCCGATGCGGGACTCGATCCCGGGACCCCAGGATCATGACCTGAGCCGAAGGCAGTCGCTCAACCAACTGAGCCACCCAGGCGCCCCCATCCTATATCCTTTAAATAATCACTCTCCTCTCCCCCATATCCTGGCAACTGCTAATCTGCTTTCTCTCCTAATGGATTTGCCTACTGTGGGTACTGCATATAAATGGCCTCCTTCCATACACAACCTTTTGTGACTGACTTCTTTCCCTCAGCGTAATAATATTCTCAAGGTTCATCCAAGTTGTAGCATGTATCAGCACTTCCTGCCTTTTTAAGTGTCAGTTTATTGCTCTGTTCATCCCTTGATGGACATTTAGATTGTTTCTACCTTTTGGTTATTGTTAATAACATTGCTATAAACATTTATGTGTAGGTTTCTATTTAGACTTGTGTTTTCATTTCTGTTGGATACATACCTAGGAATGAAATTGCTGGCTCCTATGGTAATTCAATAATTAACTTTTTTTTTTTTTTTAAAGATTTTATTTATTTATTTGAGAGAGAGAGTGAGAGAGAGAAAGAGCACAAGATGGGGGAGCGGGAGAGGGAGAAGCAGACTCCCTGCTCCTTGGGAAGCCTGCTTCTCCCTCTCCCATTCCTCCTGCTTGTGTTCCCTCTCTCACTGTGTCTCTCTCTGTCAAATAAATAAAATCTTAAAAAAAAAAAAATCTATTATTATAGCTGTTCTAATGGGCAAAAAGTGGTACCTTGTTGTGCCTTTGATTTGCATTTCTTTAATGGACCAGTGGTGTTGAGCATCTTTTCATGTGCTCATTGGCCTTCTTTGGGGATATGCCTGTTCAAGTCTTTTGCCCATTTTTAAACCAGACTGTTTGTCATTTTGTAGTTGAGTTGTAAGAGTTTTCTATGTATGTTAAAACTTTACCAAATATATGATGTGAAGATATTTTCTCCTATTCTGTAGGTTCTCTTTTTACATTCTTGGTAATATCCTTTGATGCACAAAAGTTTCTAATTTTGATAAAGTCCAGTTTATCAGTTTTTTTCCTTTTGTTAGTCGTGCTTTGGTGTCATATCTCTGAATCTGTATAATGCAAGGTTGTGCAGACTTACCTGTGTCTTTACTAATAGTTTTATAGTTTTAACACTTAACGTTTAGATCTTTATTTTTCATTTTTATTATTTTCATGCTTATTATTACCTAATTTGTATATTTACCTTATATTTCTAATCCTTGCTTTTTGATTTTTGTTTTAAAAACAGTAGCTATCAGGGCGCCTGGGTGGCTCAGATGGTTAAGCGTCTGCCTTCGGCTCAGGTCATGATCCCGGGGTCCTGGGATCAAATCCCATATTGGGCTCCTGGCTCAGCGGGGAGTCTGCTTCTCCCTCCCCCTCTGCCTCTCCCCCTGCTCATGCTCTCTCTCTCTACCTCTGTGTCTCAAATGAATAAATAAAATCTTAAAAAAACAACAACAACATAAAAACAGTGGCTATCTTCCTACTCTGTTCTAAGTGTGTTATTAATTTATGGATTATTATAGCCAACTTTTTAGAGTCACTCTACCATAGCCAGCTTTCATTCTTTCTGCCAGGAGACAGGACAGAGACTGTTGCCTCCACCCCCATTTGTGATCTTTTTAGCCAGTACTACTGATAGCTTACTGTCAGTTTATTCAAAGACTAAATTATTCATGTGTATTTAGATGAGCTTTTTTTTCCTCTTTGTACTCTCCTTATTACTGAATGGTAAAAAGATAAAAAATGCCTCCTCCTTTGTTTTTTTGTTTTTTTGTTTTTCCTCCTTTGTTTTTAATAGAGTAATACAGCATCTGGTGGAATGACACGGCGAAATACTTATGTTTGCAGTGAAAGAACTACAGCTGATAGACATTCAGTAATTCAGAATGGGAAAGAAAACAGGTATGAAATTTTACCTGTTTGCAAGAAAATTTGTTTTTCCCAAAAGAAATGGAAGCATGTTGTTTACTTCTCAGTTTTTATAATCAGAATTCAGATAATAATGGTAAGTATTCTTTCACGGTAAGTTAAATACAATGCAGATTTTTAGCGAGATACTAGAATTCCAAATTCCTCTCATTGTCCAGAGCTTATCAGGCTGTGTGTGTCATGGTTGAAAGGGTTGAGTTAAATCAGGGAGCTTTCCTACAGGAGACACATCTTAAGCTGTGTTGTAATTGTAGAATAGCAAATAGGGGAGTGGACATTATTTTGTGTACATTAACAAGTTGAACAAAGGGTGAAGTGGGGAGGGATAACGACCCAGGGCACAGGGAGCCAGGCCTCTGGAGGACAGTGTGAGGCAGGGTGAGTGAGACTTCAGTAACAGGCCAGCAGTTTACCAAAGGGGCCAAGTGGATAAGTTGAGTGGGAAAAGTGGGATAAAGTAGGGCCAAAGACCATCGTTTAGGGGGAGAGAAAAAAGAGAAGAAAGAGGTTGGGATTGGTGGAGTAGTTAAATATATTCTGTATGGAACAAATTTCTCAGGCAAGCATGGATTTTTCTTCTTTCTTTTGGTAAGAGTAGCATATAAATTAAATTCAGAGGGATGAGGTAAAGCCACAATGAGCAAGTAAAGTTCTGGAGTAGAAATCCATTAAGTAAATTCCCACCATCTTTCATTGTCCCCGGCTGCCTAACTTGAACATTGTCTGGTCTCGTCACAGTCCCATGTCTGGCATCAAAACGGTTTCTTTCTTTTTTGCTGACATTTACTTTCTGAAGATGCATTGTATGGTTTCTGTTCCCTTTAGATCTCATTAGTCAAATGTTTAATCACTAACTCTTATGGCAGCCTAAGCAAAGATTCTTCTTTCCTCTTTCATCCTCAAAACCAGACTGTTTATCATTTCCCTCTTCCATAGACTACTTAACTTTGAATTGACATGAAGCTAAAAGCTTATTGTGTGAGATTATGTTGGTTATGCAGTGCGTTTTTGAAAATATTTACACTCCAGTGTTCTCTTTTCTGATTCCTATGTGTGTACTTGTTTTAACATTGTCTTTTTTCTTGTGATTAAAAACTATCAATAGCTTGAGTATGATATGGCAGCTGTGCTAGATAGCTTATAAATAATGATTGATTTTTTAATAGTAGTCTATTCTCTGGTAAAGTTTCTTACATTACATTCTCAAATCTATCATTTCTCCTAGTTCAAAATTATTTAATAGAATAATAGAATAATAATAAATAATTATTTAATAGAATAGAATTATTTAATTATATCAATAGAAGACAATTAGAGTTTCTAATGTAAATGTTGTTTCATGACTCTTCTTCCTTTTGGAAATTCTTTTTAGTTGCTGAACTACTTTACCAGATTCTTTTTGACCTTTAGGAAATACAGTTCTCTGAGGTAAAAGGCTGTTAAGACCAGGATCTGCTCTCTGCTCCCCAGCTTGTGTTTGTGTGGTGCACATGCTCTTCTGACTCTCCCTTCCTGCAGTATTCGATTCACTCTTTGGAAACAGTTTGAAGAATTCTCTAATCTCTTTGGAATCATTACCTGTGTGTGTCTTCCCTGTCAGGGCTGACCCCTCCTTATCCCAGCCTAGGCCTCGTTGCTACAGTAGCTTCGATCATTTAAATGCTTTGCTTTTGAAAGTATTGTTTTTATCTTTAGCCAAGTAGAGCCTCGGTGTCAAACCACTCAAGACATGGCCCAAAATTTGTATAATATCTGGATTTTCTTTTTCTTTCTATCATACAAATGCACTGAAAAACTGTGGGAAATTATTGGAGGCTTCAATGGCAAACTAGTCATATTTTTTACTTTCAGTTAGGGCAATAAATGTGACAACTTTCTCGCCCTTAAAGTCGATGCTGAGTTGTAAATTGGATGCACTGCACCTTCTCTGTGCACAGATGACTTCTCAGGCAGATGGTTACTTTCTCCTCTCCCCATGTAGATCTCTGACTCCTTGACTAAAATACTGGTGAGCTACAGGATGCCTTGATCCCTGTTAACTTCTGGAAGAAGGATGTTCATTTTCATTTTTAACCATGAATATGTGGGACTTTTTTCTTACATGCGCATATGTTTATACAAAATTCTAACATGAGCGTGATCATGGCTAGTAAAGGCTGTGCAAGTTTGAACCGAAGGCTGTACACGTCCTAGACAAGCTCTTCTCCAGCTGTCTTCCAAATCCTGCCATGAGCATGGGGTGATGTTTTAAATTCTCCCCACTGGCAATGTCATCGTTTCATTTTAAAATTAATTTTATGGATTAATTCTTACCAGGGCAGTCTTTCTGTTTTATCAGGCCTACTGTATGAAAATAAAAAGAAATCATTGTTGTTTAAAGGACAGAAGTTACAGGATTTGGCAAACTCTTGCTTTGGCTTGAGCACATGTGAACTGTTTTCTAAGTCACACCATTGTTTTGACATCGGGCATGCCGAAATCCATCTTACTTTTGCTACATCTCCTGATGTAATTATTCTACCTTCTTCTGACGGCAGACTCTGACCGTGGCCCATTTCCAACAATGACGAATAGTCAGTATAAACTAGGCGTGAGAAAGTGTAACCACATCTTCAGTTGTATGGTTCTGTCACAGTTGTGTAGGTTCTTACAATGAGTCTTAAACACTTAGCACAGAGGCTGACGCATAGTGCTCAACACATACTAGCTTATGAAAGTATTGATGATAAACCATTCAGATGGGAATGTCAAGAATTTTCTTAGTTTACGCTGATTTCTCGACTTAATTATTTGGTAACCTACACACATAACGTGGACTCTGTGTCCTCTTTCATATGCTTTTAGATACCTATAGGAGACTGTTGGAAAATGTATTCAGTTGAGGGCTCCCAAAGATGTAGTGTGATATGGTTATAATAAAGCACAACAGAATCTTTTCAAAGAAGTTTTAGGTATTTGATACTCTAGGTAAGATTTTAAAATTGTGGGGCGCCTGGGTGGCTTAGTTGTTAAGCATCTGCCTTCAGCTCAGGTCATGATCCCAGGGTGCTGGGATCGAGCCCCGCATTGGGCTCCCTGCTCAGCGGGAAGCCTGCTTCTCCCTCTCCTTCTACTGCTCCCCCTGCTTGTGCTCTCTCGCTCTGTCAAATAAATAAAATCTTTAAAAAAAAAAAAAAAAAGATTTTAAAGTTGTAAAGTGTTTCTATTATTTTATCCATTTATCCATTTGTCCTACATTAAGGCACAGGGATTGAGCAGAGAAAGTTCACACATGTATCTTTTAGGTTAAATTTTTATTTCTGCCTTTACCCAATCACTGAGTATGGTTTGAGTCAGCAACCAAAACATACCATATCAGAATGTTCTGATAGCGCAGAAATGTCATATCAAACAAATTCAAAATACCTATCCTTTAGTAACTGTAAGTAGATTAGAGTTTCCAAAAATGATAATCAGACATAAATACAAAGCAGTTAGATTAACAGGAACCTCAAACAACTTGAATTGTAAGAAACAGTTACTATTTCTGTAGGTTAAGGTTTGAAAATGGTTTTCCCTTGGACCCAGAAATACTAAAAATGTAATGCAGCTACTGTTTTGCTGATGTAGATGATTATGGGCTAATCTATTAAATATAACCACCATTTATTTTTAGCACTTTTCTGGTGGTAAAATTTTGTCCAGTTTTCGCAGCAACCAACTTGATGACCTTTTAGAATACTGTGTCAAAAAAAATTTTTTTAATTTACAATGAAAATATCAATTTACACTTCCCTTTTTGGAAAGGTTTATAACTTTAAGGAGGGTCACTTTTTTGCTGCAAAGTGTCTGTCCAGTCTTGCCATGCTTATGTGCCTTGTAGATCTTGCCTACACGGTCCAGCCATTGAGCGGTATGCCTTGGGGGGGGAGGTGGGGGGAATAGGTAGGCATCTTCTTGCTCTGTATGCTGACTAAAAGCCCTTTACTTCTTCACGGTCTTTGGGATCATTCATATTCTCCAGGGAAGAAGCTAGACAACCCCTGTCTTCCTTTATTCCCCTGCTTTTAATGCACCCATTGATCCTAGCTCCTAATTTGAGCAAGAGAATGTCAGCAACTAGGCAGAGACATCAAGCGGGTTGACCCTTGACCTGTCCTGAACAGATAATAGAGCACAAAAGACAGTCATTATTTATCTGTAACTTGTTAAAGAATAAAGTTGTGTATATATATATATATATATATATGTATGTCTGTATGAGAAACAAGCAAGCATTTCTCAGATAGTTGAATCTGTTTCTCCCTCTCCCGCCCCCACTTCTCACTACTACACTTGACTAGTCTTTAAAAAGAGTTGAATCAGTTAGGACTATGTGTTACAGGTGACAGGAACCCAGTCCAAACAAACTTAAACTAAAAAGGGCATCGGGACACCTGGGTGGCTCAGTTGGTTAAGCGGCTGCCTTCGGCCCGGGTCATGATCCTGGGGTCCTGGGATCAAGTCCCACATCGGGCTCCTTGCTCAGTAGGGAGCCTGCTTCTCTCTCTCTCTCTCCCTTTGCTTGTGCTCTCTCTGTCAAATAAATAAAATCTTAAAAAATCAATAAATAATAAGGGCATCTTTGGGGCGCCTGAGTGGCTCAGTCAGTTGAGCGCCAATTGACTCTTTCTTGATTTCGGATCAGGTTGTGATCTCGGGGTTGTGAGATTGAGCCCCCCATCAGGCTCTGTGCTCAGTGGGGAGTCTGCTTGGGATTCTCTCTCTCCTTCTCCCTCTGCCCCCCCACCCCGCCGCGCATGCGCTCGCGCACTCTCTCTCAAATAAGTAAAATCTTTTTTTAAACAGTGTATCTTTGAGTTCCTATAACCAAAAAAGTGCAGGGAAAGTCAGGGTCTGTCTTCTGATTTCACTTCCTCTGTAGTGGTTCCCTGGTTGGGCTCAGCAGCATTAGACTTGGCATCTTCCCACACTCAGCTCCTCGGACAGAAGCCCTGGGGCTGTCTCTGGGTCCATGCTGGTGTGGTTCTAGCCATGTGCCCATCCTGTCACTGGCCGGAGTGGCTGCGAAAGTCTGGGATGGAGTCAGTGACATCCAGAGCCTAGGAACTTGTTTCCCTCATAGCAGAATTCAAGTGTCATTGCCCCAGGTAAAAGAGTGGGTGCCAAGTGGCAAAAACACAAAACTGAATCTATTTTTATCTTCATAAGGCATTTGTTTCCAATTCTTCTGTGACTACATTAGAGCCATTCTCCCAAGTCAGAGGACAAAATTCTCAAACAAAAATGCAGGGACAAACAGATCTTGAGCAATTTATTACAGACACATCTCTCCCACCCCACCGATCAGGATTGTCAGAGCTCCAGTGACTCATTTCATTAACTTACCTTTTCAGTTAGGAGAGCATTTATTGGGCACCATGCTTTAGGACACTCAAGCAGGGAAGGGTCACTGTGATACCGTATGGTGTGCAGTAGCAGGTGAACGTAGTACAAAAGGGGATGATAAGCTGCTGATGGGAAAGGACATCAGGGAAAACTTCATGGAGAGGGTGACCTCTGGGTTAAATTTTGATGAAAGTAGAAGATGCCTGCTCTCCAGGCACAGAGAATAGTTCCTGTGAAAGTTATTTGACCTAATGTATGACCAGGGGTTTACACATCATAGAAGCTCCCAAAAGTCAAGTTCCAAAAGGTAACAGTAGAAGGTAGAGCCTGGAGATGCAGCCGGGGCTGGGCTGTGGGTGCCTGAGGGAATGAGTGGGATGCCAGGGTGAGGGATCTGAACTCAGTCCTGAAGACACAGTGTACTTTTGAAAGGCTATGAGCAGATGAGTGGCCAGTGAAGGCCAGGAGACCAGTGAAGACAGGTGCTAAGGTATAGACCAGTGTGGGAGAGAGGGAAGACCCTCTGTGGGGAGACCCTGGGGTAGAGGTGGGGAGGGTGTGCAGACTAGCGTGCACGATCACAATTGTGAATCCCTGGCTCGCTTCAAAGGAGAGAAACTGCCTCTTTGGAACTCCAAGGGCAGGATGACTGAGCTGGAATTAAGGAACAACGTGGCCATGGTGAGGCTCGTGTCACTCTCTATGCCAGGTGAAGCTGCAGGCGTCCAGCCACGTCTGTCGCTCTTTTTCTTTGTCTACAAGTAGTTAAATTACTCTTATTAGTTTTCCTGCCTTGAAAAAAGGGGCTCTGTTGACCCCTTAGGAATTTTGACTTGTTTATAAAGAAGTGAATGATGTCCTTTGCATCGGAAGATTCTCATCTATCTTTAAACAGCATAGGACACTTGGATAAATAGCACCTAGTTACTATACCTGTCGTTTTACTAGTCCATTTAAAATATGTCTGTGTGCTTGGGGAACAGGTCGAAAGCACGGTGTGCTCATGTTATAGATTCAGTCGACCACTTCAATTTGAACGGAGACATCTCTTTCGGGAAAGGCTTTATTTTGTACACAGCTTAGAAGACATTGCCCCCTCACATAAATATTCAAACAAGTAAGATGTCATTTTTCTTCTTTAAAGCTAATAAATCTTTTACTGTTTGGAAAAAAAATAGCTGCAGGTTAGTAATTGCTGCAGAATCCCTAAAACAAGGTTAAGAGATTTTTGTTCTAAGGCAAAAATGAGATGGTTTGGGGAGGAAGGTGTGTGCTTTAAATAGCAGGTCGCTCTTTTTGTCACTGCGCCATCATATTGTTGTTTCTGCCTCTGCCTGAACCCAAACCCCCTCCCAGCCTGACAGAACTGTTCGCTTACGCAGCTAGCCCTGCCTCAGTTTGTGCCACATCTTCCACCTGTCGGCTGAGACATCAGAAGTCGATGTCCATGTCAGCCTCTGGGCACCCCACGATGATGGTACCTCCAGTAGACAGTGAAGGAGATAACAGCAAGGCTGTGTAAGACAACTGCACATTCCTCGTGAGACTCTTGTGTGCCCGCCGCTGCTCCATGCTGTGCTGTGGATTTTATAGTCCACGGGTCGTTACTCTTGTGCACAAAATACCCTTCCTGTGTGTGGTTTTAGTTCAGCGCATCCTATGTCATGGTGTCCTTGGTCGTCTGTGTGTCTTCGTGCCTTTGCATACTCCAAAGGGTGTAAGAAGTACCCCCTCCTCTCCATGGTGCTCTTAGCATGTGGAATCTGAAAGTAAATATGCCTTTTGTGTTTGTGTGCTTCTAAAACTTTTTAGTTGCCTATTCTTCAGTTTCACCCGCATAGCCCATATTTCTTTTATATTGCCAAGGTTCTCTGCATGTAAGCAACTTTGAGAAGGAAGCAAAGGGAAAAAGCTTGAGTTAGCCATTCCTTTGTCCTAGAATTTCCCTGCATTAATCTTGTCCTTGAAAATATGTATGTCCTATTCCCTTAAACCCCATGAGGCAGTGTTTCATTATATACTGTTTATTTGATACCCTCCTATTTAGCTTGCCTTTTGGTCCTGCGCCCTATAAAATACCCCCTTGGGTCTAGAGATTTATTATAAGTGATTTTCTCTACCGTATATAAGAGGTATATTGGGATTGTAGATTTTTGTGTGCCATGTTTGCCACAAAGCTGGGCTTTTGTGAACAAAGATGCGAGACTGTTCTGTTCTGCTCTTCTAGTGCTATTCCTGATCCCAGGACTCCAGTCGCTTCAACACACAGCGTCAGCAGTGCAGCCACCCCAGACCGACTCCGCTTCCCGCGGGGCACGGCCAGTCGCAGCACTTTCCACGGCCAGCCCCGAGAGCGGCGGACCGCCACGTATAATGGCCCGCCCGCCTCACCCAGCCTGTCCCACGAAGCCACACCGTTGTCACAGACTCGAAGCCGAGGCTCCACTAATCTTTTTAGTAAATTAACTTCAAAACTCACAAGGAGGTAAGTGCTGGGTGGTGCCTTTTGTTTGGAGCAAATACAAGGGCAAAAAGAGAAATGTCTTCTCTGTTTTGTGAAGCAACTGCCCAGATATTTTTCACTCTGTCTTTAACTCTTTTTTTTTTGGTGGGAGAGATCACGAGCGACAGGAGGAATAGAGGGGGGAGCAGACCCCCCGCCGAGCAGGGAGCCCGACGCGGGGCTGGATCCCGGGACCCTGGGGTCACGACCCGAGCCGAAGGCAGCCGCCCAACCGACTGAGCCTCCCAGGCGCCCTTCGCTTTGTCTTTAGCTCGTGTTTTTCTGGTTTATGTATAGAACTTTATACTTTAAAACCTTTTAGAATAGGAATTACAGAGCTCAGAATCTTCACAGCACCAAAAATCCTCTAGCACTTGGGAGGCTGTTGTTCTCTTTAATTGCTGTTCCTTTTGATCACACTTCTGTCCACATGGCATGTTTATTGCAGTTTAGCAAAACCCCACCTCCAGTGTCAGCTGGCACTCCAGAAGCAGTCCCTGTAGAAGACAGCGTGTGATGTGACCTGCCCTGGACACGGAGGAGAGAGACATTTCTTCTCTCATCTCCTGTCATTGTCATTGAAGAACACTAAGTTTTTTAGGGTCTAAATCTTAAAACTGTTTTCTCTATTGGTCTCAGTAAGTTATAGTAAGAACAAGGTAACTGGCTTAAACTGCGTAGTTTGGCATATAAAAGTCCTGATTTCTTCTCAGCAAGAAACTTGTATCTGGTTGTGTATAAAATCCTTTTTCCCTTGAGGTACTTTGAACTTTATTTCCATAACCTAATCTGGAGGCTGCAAAGGCTTAGAATCTTTGATTGCTATAAGAGGAAGAAGAAAAAGTGCCCCCGTGCACCCTAAGCACACAGGCAGAGTCACCATTATCTAGGATCACACTCAGGAGACCTGAGCGCCCCTGTACTCTCAGGACTCCCAGAAGAGTTCCTTCTTGAAGAAATTGAGCCTCACGGGGCGCCTGGGTGGCTCAGTCGTTAAGCGTCTGCCTTCGGCTCGGGTCATGACCCCAGGGTCCCGGGATCGAGCCCCGCATCGGGCTCCCTGCTCCGCGGGGAGTCTGCTCCCCCCTCTCCTTGTGCCCCTCCCCCAGCTTGTGCTCTCTCTCGCTCACTCTCTCTCAAATAAATAAGTAAAATCTTTAATAAAAATAAATAAATAAATCGAGCCTCACTGTGGATTAGTATGTCCAGGGCATCCTGCAGCTTTGTGTGTTGCAGACACACTTGTTCGTCATCTGTATTTTACTCAGAACAGCAGAGTCTGAAATGGCTGGCACCCCCCTCCTCTGTTTCTCCATACTCCCTGTGGCTCACTAGCTGGCTGCTGTGTTTCCTGCTATCTTTGGTATTTAACCTGTAAGCCAAATACCACTTTTCAGTCTCCTTAATTCCTCCAGTAATGTTATGTTCTTTTAGATGAATCACCTGAATTTAGCCAAGTCACATTCAACTGTCTTTCTCCAGGTAATCTATTTGTTGTCAGGACACTGACTACCAGTTAGGGAGGACTTCTGCTATCCGTTATCATTAACAGGACGTCAGAGGGGGGCCAGAAGTTACAGTCCAGCTTCTTACTCCACCCCTTTGCTGAAACCCCCTGTTCTAAACTGGGCAGAAGAGTAGAATGGTCTAAAGGACTTTGCCAGGTTTGGGGCACCCACTCGGGACCAGTAAGAGAAGCAGGGAGCTTAATCCAAGAAGAATCTGGTGACCCCCAGAATAATTCCTTCCTTCCTTTCATGGTCATCCTATGGCCTGTCCCAGGCCTCCCTGCCCCCTGGTTCCTTCCTTATGGACTAAACTGAAATAGAATCTGCCTCTGAAACTCGGGTGGTAGGGGACAGAGCCAGGTATGATCCAGCAGGCTGTTAGCTCCCTGGCCTTGCTTAATATTGACTCGTGTTAAGCCCGGGGAAGAGCCCTGAGCGCAGCGGGGATGCACACCAGTCAGGTCTGTCTGAGCTCTAGTTGCAGGACAGGCAGCTGTTTGTCTTTATACTTTGGTCTATAATGGGCTCTTTAAATAAAACCTTACGTATTAGGAATATCCTTGAATTTATTTTTTGCCTTTGTGCTCTTTTTCTGGTCATCTTAATGCTATTATTGTTGCAGGTAACATCAGCTACCATTTATTGATTGCTTACCATGTGCTAAGATGAATAGATGTCTGTGGATTTATAGAGATATATTTGTTTTACGTTTATAAAGATGCACATGTGTACACACGCATTCTCACACATTCATTTAATCTCCACAGTCTGCCAATGTAGTAGGTATTATCCCAATGTTGTAGGACAACCTGGGAGATGAGGTTTAAACCTCAGAGAGTTTAAGGCACATGTTCAAGATTCTACAGCCAAAAGTTGCTGAGCCAGGTCTGGGCCTCAGAGGCCCTGAGTCCGCAGCATGTGCTGCCCTACGGGGCTGTCAGGGACAGTGTGGGCCCTTGTCCCTCATTTTCTAATGTAGTTTATTTCATGTCTTTGAATTAAAATTGGATACTGAGTTTTCTTGGTTTAATTTTTTTTAAAAATCTTGGGGTTCATCTTATTTTACATTTCCAGGCAATTTCCACTCCTAAAGATTTGCAGAAATACAGTCTTCTCTTTGTTGAAGTTTGCAACTGAGGTCTGTAGCCTCCCCTGGTTGCTGTACTTTAGAAGGACACTGATATAACTGTTACCTCAGCATAGGCTGTTTATCCCGCCCTGACACTAACTGTGAGGATCAGAGCCCTGGTACCTGAAAGAGGCTCAAGTGTTCTTATGTAGGTGCTGCATCGGAGACCTGCTAAGGTTTGGTGGGAAGAGAGCTGGCACCACCGGGAGGCCTGCACTCTGCCCTGGATATGTGTGGCTTCAGAGAGCTGTGTGCTCGGAGGCCGTCTGTAGTCAGAAGGAGGCCTGCGTAGGGTGCTCAGAGTCACTCATGCCCTGTACACACGATGGACATGCCTCTGTGTGCCTCGGGTTGGTCCACGGGGCCCCGGGCGCAGACTCAGTCCTGCCGCTGCTCCTCTCTATACCTCAGGGACTCGTGGCAGGAAAAGTGAAGAAAAGCAGTTCTGTGGTACTTGACCAATAACCCTGACTTTTCTCAGGTAGAAAATTTGAAATGAAAATACATTTTAAAGATCTTTTAATCAGTTTTCAACTAAAATAATCTTTTGTATAATCCTGCCTTAGGTTTACGTAGTGCTTATTTATTTACAAAATATTGTTACGTGCATGATCTTGTCTACTGCGTGTAACCCTGCATTACCACTTCTGATCTGATTATGAAGTGGTTGGCTGTTATTCACAGTAGTTAGATATTTTTTAATTGCTTGTATCTGAAGCAATGCCAAATTATCCATGTTAGAAGGACAAGTCCAAGACATTCATTACTTCGTTCACTCAGACTGAATTCTGTGTTCAGTCACAGAACTGGGAAGTTTCAGAAATAGTTTGGTGAGCCCAGCCTGCACTTGCCCAGGAATGCTGACCCACATGATCATACAAGCCCGACTCATAGTTTGGAATTTCTTTTGTCAGATTCTGTTCAGAACAACCTGAGCATCTCCTTAATTTTTAACGAGCAGAGTCCCTTCTAAATACAGCTCTTCCAGTTTATTCCATAAAACATAATTGAAACCCCATTGTTATCTTATCATTTAATTTCCGTTCATTTTGCCATCTAAAACTCTGAAAAGTCTGCTTCATTTTAAACCCCAATCACTTAGTTTTTTCTTAAAAAGTGATTTATGTCCTATACTGTAGTAGACAGTACTGTAGTGAATGTTTAAATCATTTTTCTGAGATAAGTAAGGGTTCTCTTAATGTTTGAACATTTTAAAATGAAATTTTTAATGTTATATAAGAAGGTGAGGTTTTTGTTCATAAGACATTCTGAAGAGGATCAAGAGGTGTTACCCTCTTACTCTAGTATACTGCAGATGACTTCCATCACTTCTTTAACACAGGATGTTGGATTTTATCATCTTAAAGTATATCCATCTAAGAAACCTTTAAATAAATTTAATTACAGCTAATGTCAATATTTACTGCTGAATTTATCTTACAAGTAAGATTTTTTTTTATATTTCTAGAAAATTAAAAGATCACATACTCAATTACCTGTAATTTTATTTTTTCAACAAATGTTGTGTTTCATTGTTCATTGGACAGAAAGAGGAGCCCTGTTTTGTTTGTTGTTTTTCTTTCTCTCTATAATTGACTAGATTTTCTATTTAATTTGTTCAAGTCATTTTTGTTAATTTTTTTTTTTTTTGGCTTAATTTCTTTTAGAAACATGTCATTCAGGTTTATCAAAAGGTAGGACTTATATATACACATTATTTTTTTCGATCCTTACCCCAAAATGGCTCCTGCAATTAACATCAGGTTTGGCTTTCTAGCCTTGTTTTTGTTTTGTTTTGTTTTCTTAAAAACTAAACTTTCTGCTGAGAACTAAATACTTATTTCTTTGTAAGGAAACCTTGAAAAGAAATAGATTAACTCTGTCAGGCATTTGTAAAGGGATTGTGACACCCATGTAACAATAGGCCTGTGCATGCTCTGTGCATTTTCTTTCTTTGGTAGAATTATTTAGCATCCAAATAATTCTGTCTTCGTACTAATAACACTTAGCATGCTTCTGTTTGAAGAATGAGATGTTCAGTAATATTAATGTACAGTTACTGATTGGCCTCAAGCCCGCAGAAGGTAAGTGGTGACTGTTGCCATCTTTTAGCAAAAGGCTTTAAAATGACCGGGAAGTTAGCTAATATTTTTACATGGGAAACAAGCACAAAATTCAAACCTACAGCCTCATTTGGTTTGAGGTTTTCAGAAATAAAGATGTGGGCAACTGATAGTGGAAATGTTTTAATATTTTCAGAGAGTTGAAGAGTAAGTATTCTGTCTAAAAGCTGCTTTCCACCAACCACTGAAGGAAGTAGGTCTCATTACTTTTACTGAAAGCACTGTGGTAAATATTATATATTCCTACCAGATGAGTACTTTTTGATGATGATGAGTCAGGAGAACAAAAACGTTGCTCACGACCTTGGAATGCACACAGAATGAGGCAGAAAATCTGCCATTTGGGCCACCTGTGTCCAGAAGGCCAGGCTGTGGGGGTCTATGTGTTGATGAGGTCAGTGGATCACTGAAAGACTGTGTGAACGTAAGCTCTGTTAAAACTGTGGGAGGAGCGCTTTCCTCATGTAGGAAATGCCCCTCCATGATTGTTTTTTAATCTTCCCAGTTGTCAAATTTTCCCTTGCACAGGAAATTTTGCAGTTGGAAGTAGGGTTTAACTGCTAGAATTCATTTCCTTTTACTTAAAGCCCATTACCCTTTGGGGGAGGGATTAAAAAATCAGAGTATCTCCAATTCCAGAGCCGGGCAGGAATACCTGTTGTGTATGTGAAGCAGGTGCAGGGCCAGCCTCCCAGCCCGCCTGCGAGCACACATGGAGAAGGATGGCCGTGGGCTGAGTCACCCCCATGACGGGATGAGTTTAACAAGCACAGCTGGTGACCCGAAGTGCTTTGGGTTTGCTCATTTTATGACATCTGTGTTTGTTTATGGGTGGTTGTGTACTGGTCTGTAAGATTTCTTTTCTCTTTCCCGCTTCTCTGCTTCTGCATTCTGTTCGTTGAGGCTTCCAACTGAATATGAGAGGAACGGGAGATATGAGGGCTCAAGGTGAGGGAAATTATTTTTACTTAAAATATTTTATAGGTATTTACCTTGTGTGTGTGGCAGAAACGATGCTCTTTTCTGAATATCCTGCATCATATCCCTGCTCTCAATGTGGGATTGCTTGGTGAGGTCAGCATTTTGTGGTTGGTGAAGCAGGAGTGTGTGGCTGCTGCCCCCTCCCAGTGGCCACTTGAGGGCGCCAGAGCGCCATGGCCACCAGCCCGTGGAAGCCTTCTGTCTCCCAGCCTGATTGGGCTTTCCACTGGTGTTTGGGTGTTAAAATACGTGGCCCTCCTGCCTGGGCGCTGACAGCCTGAAATGAGATCTGGGAGTCGGTAGGAGCACTGTTGACGTGTCCGTAACTGCTGCATGATTCTGGTCTCAAAGAATGAAAGCAGAATGTTGAGTAGAATTTTCATATTTTAAATTAGATGTGTCTTTAAGAAAGATGATGTAGTCGAGCGATTTGCTTTTACATTTTGTAGATCATTTTGTATTTCACTACACAGATTTGGGTGTTGGGGGAGTTGACCAGATAGGCCTCCATAGTTGTAGTTCTTGTCCACTTACGCCCTTTCAGTACCAGTTAGCAGCTTGCTGTCTCAGGTCCCCGTTAACCCATTTGCTCTCCTGCTGGTCTTTCTACAGCACAGCTCTGGTCATGTGACTTTTCTGAATGAAGACTTGCAGTGGCCCCATTGCCTGACCTGCCCTGGGTGGCCTCAACAGCCCCGGCCTCCCCTGACCCCACGCCTGCCCCAGTTGAGGTGTCACGCCCACCCCAGGCCTGCCCATGCCGGCCTTGAGCAGGCTCCGGCGGTCCTGAGTTTGCCTACCGCAAGTACTCAGCAGCTGTTGAGGGGCTGATGCTGTGCCCCCAGTTCCAGTCCATGTGTACACTTGATTATACCCTCAACACATTCTGTGCTTTCCATACGTCCCTGCCTCTGCTTTCGATATTCCCTCTGCTCAGCACGGACTCTCTTCCCCCACCGCCTTGTTTGGAATCCCGTGGTTCTTGGCAGCTCTCCTCAGGTGCCACCCCTCCTGGAAGCCGTTCCTCATTTCCCCGCACTCCTCCCGTCAGAGGGCCCCACCTGTCGTTCCTCCTGCCCTCTAGCGGACCCTTTATACCTTTCCTGCTCTGCTGTTGGCCTTGACTTGCCGTCTTGCCTCCCCTAGCCCCAGCTCAGCTCGAGAGCTCTCGCTCAGTTTGGAAACCTCTGTGGTGACTAGTACAGCATTTTATACGTAGGAAGCTTCCGACCAACTTGAGGAGATGTGAACAAAATTGAATATTCTGCCAGCAGGTTGGCAGCTGTCTGCACAGTAAACCTATGGCCCACCCTCAGGTCTGATAAACTTGCCATAGGATGAAGTGTTTCTAACATGCATATCCTGGGCGGTGGTGTTTTTCTTTAAAGATTATTTATTTATTTATTTATTAGCGAGTGCACAGGAGAGAAACGGCATGAGGGGGGAGGGTCAGAGCGAGAAGCAGGCCTCCCGCAGAGCCGGGAGCCCGAGGCGGGGCTGGATCCCGGGACCCCGGGATCATGACCCGAGCCGAAGGCAGCCGCCCAACCGACTGAGCCACCCAGGCGCCCTCCTGGGTGTTTTTAATACAAAAGAGTGTCAGTCATTCACCGTCCTCATTGAAGCATCTGATGTATACATGAGAGTGTAAATAAGTTTGTGGCAATGATAATTAAATGCCATGAACAGCAAGATATGGTAGATTCCTAGTTGTGGACTTCCCAAGAGAACTGTGCCCAGGACCCCACCGTGACATCACCTCATAGACACTGGGACCACCCCTTCCACTCTGTGGATCGGTATAGCTTGCGTTCAAGCTGGTTGTTGGAGTGCTCAACAACAAATAAGCCTTAACATTTCATTTTTCTGCTTCAGTAGTAAGATAATGTCACCTAAGAGTTTTTTTTTTTTTTTTTAAGATTTTATTTATTTATTCATGAGAGACAGAGAGAGAGAGAGAGAGAGAGACAGAGGGAGAGGGAGAAGCAGGCTCCCCGCTAAGCAGGGAGCCCGATGTGAGACTCGATCCCAGGACCCTGGGATCATGACCTGAGCCGAAGGCAGACGCTCAACGACTGAGCCACCCAGGCGTCCCACCTAAGAGTTATTTTTAACTGTGGAATTAACAGTTTAACAAAATGGCAGGAAAAATAGCGAGGTGGGTGGAGGGAACGGAGAGAAGGGCCCACGTCCCCACCCAGCTGTATACTCGGGCCACCTGCAAGGAAGGTGATTTTGAACTATGTGGAGACACTGGTTATCCTGAGGAACCACTGTGGTGAAGGTTATGAGGAACTGACCTGAGAGGAGAAGTGGTGGCACAGGAGCAGCCGTGCTGGTCAGAGCCAGGAGCTGGCCTGCCGACCCCGCCTCCCTAAGCTGGGCTTTTGGGGGTCTCCCCCAGCTCCTTGGCACCTGCATTCAGCCTAGAGGGGAAAGCTGGGCTCTTCTTGGAGAAGTGCTCAGCTCTCTACTTCACCTGATCTTCAAGGATTTTGTTTAACAAATTATTTTCTTAATCTTATTAAGGATAGATGGTGGTGAAGATTTTTCAGCCAGGTAGACCTTGGCCTGTGTGGGTTATGGTTTGGGGGGGGGAGGTGAGTAATAGAGGAGTGCTTCTCAGTAAAGGAACAGGTCACCACATGGGAGCCTATGCAAGAGAAGTGTGGAGGTCAGTTATTCCGTTACAGCGAAGATGTTGATTATGAACTAGCTGAACTAGAAAAGGTTGGTTTTTCTGTGCAATTAAAAATAAACCTGCCACTGTGCATTTCAGTCGCAACGTATCTGCCGAGCAAAAGGATGAAAACAAAGAAGCAAAACCTCGCTCCCTCCGCTTTACCTGGAGCATGAAAACCACTAGTTCCATGGATCCCAATGACATGATGCGGGAAATCCGCAAAGTGCTGGATGCCAATAACTGCGACTATGAGCAGAGAGAGCGCTTCTTACTCTTCTGTGTCCACGGTGACGGGCACGCAGAGAACCTCGTGCAGTGGGAGATGGAGGTGTGCAAGCTGCCAAGACTGTCTCTGAACGGGGTCCGGTTTAAGCGGATATCAGGGACATCCATAGCTTTCAAAAATATTGCTTCCAAAATTGCCAATGAGCTAAAGCTGTAACCCAGTAATTACGGTGTAAATTAAGTAGCAATTTAAAGTGTTTTCCTGAACACTGATGGAAATGTATAGAATAATATTTAGGTAATAACGTCTGCATCTTCTAAATCATGATATTAAAATATAAGGACGAGAGCACGCCTGGGAGCGGAAGCTGGCCTTTTTTCTACGAATGCACTACATTAAAGATGTGTGACATGCGTGCCCTCTGTCTTATTTCCATTGCCCTGAAAGCGTGTGACATCATCGCCATGGGCCTCCTGTCTGTGTGGTGTGAGCGTGGACTGTGCGTGTGAAGTACTGCCTACGGAAGCATCTCCTTACACTGGCAGCCAGAGTTGTTACGAGTACCTCTGTGGGAGATCATTTGGTGCTAAAACATTAAAATTGCCAAGGAGGAAAATGTTGAATTACTACTAAGAATTAACTTTAAGACTAGTTGATAATTAATACAGGTTTACAGTTCATGCCTGTGGTTTTGTGTTTGTTGTTTTGTGTTTTTTTAGTGCAAAAGGTTTAAATTTATAGTTGTGAACATTGCTTGTGTTTTTCTAAGTAGATTCACAAGATAATTAAAAATTCACTTTTTCTCAGTAAAATCTTGCATTGTCTCCTACTACTGTATTTAAGACTCAGATTAAGGCAGTGACTAAAAAGTACGTTTTGCCTCCACCACCAAGCTGAACAAAAGCAGATGGTAAGTGTATGAAGGCCTGGGGCCACTTTGTCCTTGGCGTGGAGCCCAGCATTTTGTGATTACTAGCATCTTTTTTCTCCAAAGGCAAAAAAGGGAGAAGTCGGCCCTCCTGGCGACCTGCGGAGGAAGGGAATCAGGAGCCTCCGCGAGCCCGTGTGCAGAGGTACCAGGTCCTGACGGTTCTGGGTTTGTTGTCCATGAAGTATGTAATTTTCCTCTCGTTGTTTTTGTGATTCAGAACATGAATCAATCCTACAGCTTTTTTCCCACCACCTACATGGTTATATAGAGGGAGTAATGAATTCATCACTTAGGGTGACACTTCAGTCTCATGGGGAAATTGCCACATTGATTGGTGTGCTATTTTGGTTTCTGGGTTTTTTGTTGGTGGTCAAAGTATGAAAGTCTGGACAGACAGTCAAATGTTCAATACCATGGGCAGAACGCTGTTTTAAGTATTGGGGACACATCAGTGAACAGAACAAAGATCCCTATAGCATCTCTTGAAGCTTATGTTCTGATAGGATGGCAGTCAGTAAGCAAAAAGTAAAGTCGTAGGAACAAAATGATCAGTGCCAAGAGAAAAAAATGCAGAGCGATGTCAGGCATTCCTAGGGACCCGAGGTTTGGTCAGTGCCATGTTAAATCGGGGGATGGGGACGGTGGCTTGTCCTCTCAGGGAGCAAGGAGAAGAAGCCAGGAAAGCTGTTCAGAGGCTGTCAGCAGTGATCAGGCAGGAGGTGCTGCTGGCCCAGTGAGACCGTGGTCAGTTCTGGATGTGTCCTGAAATAAGAGTCAACTGCATTTGCTCTTGTGTTGGCTGTGGATGAGCGAGCCCAAGGCTGTACAAGTTTTGGCCTGAACAGCAGAAAAGACGGGTTTGCTGTCCATTGGAATGGGGCAGCTTGCTTTGGCGGGGAGGGCGAGCAGCAGAGAGGTTTTGAATGCACTGAGTTGGGGGTGCCTTCAGACACCATGTGGAGACCCAGGAGGAACCCCGGGAGTCCTCAGCCCCTCGGCCAGTGGGTGGATCCTATGCAGATATGGGACAGAAGCTCCCAGAAAAGGGGTGCGGCCTGGGAGGCGTAGAGGTGGGAGGGGCCCCGTCTCCCTCCTTTTTTCACCTGAGGCATTTTAGTTCCTTCTCTAGACCCAGTTCCTTTGCACACGCGCTTCTCTCACAGCTCCGTGTGCACAGGTTCCTCCGAGCAGCTGCCCTGTGGAAGTTTGCAGAAGGGAAGCGGGGCTCCTCTGACCTTCACGCCTCAGACACGTTCTCTAATAGCTGGCCATAGTTTTGTTCTCAAGGACACACTGAATACTGGAGGTTAAGCTCCTTTGAGAGAAGTTCATTCCCCACGTGCTCTGATGAGACGGCCACTCTGTGCACATGTTGTTGTCGGGTGTTGGTTTGTCAGAAGTGTGTGGGCACTTCAATGCACTACTGACCCAGTGAGAGTTGGGTACTGATTCACGGAAGTGGTCTGGGTCGGTCTCATTTCAAAGCCTGTAACACTGATTGACATCGGTGTGATTTCAGTGGCAACATAGATAGTGTTACTTTACTGCAGCTAAAACATGAAATCACATCGATTACTGAGGGGCCCATGCCCGTCCTTAAAATAGTATGTTTTTATAATACGGTGTTTTTATTCTGCATGCAGTGAATTTTGGAAAGGAATGTTCTAGAGTACTTGCAAATCACTTCAGACGCAATGACAAGGCCACATTTTTCCCTCATCCACTCCTCTGGAGTCCCTCAGAGGTGAGGTAAGGTATGTGGTGGGGGTGGTGCTACTGTTCATATTTACCTGACAACAAAAGTATTGTCTACTCCTGAAAGTACAGTTAGTATTCCAGTTATGTTGACTCTCGTCCAGACCAGGCAAATCGGAGGACCCGAGACAGCATTTCTTAACGACGTGCCTGGCTCTTGGGCTATCCTTTCGTGTCTAAGAGTGAAGACCCAGGCAGAAAGCTGGGACGGGACATGACTGCCTTGGAGAAGCACAACCGTGAGCGTTTTCAGTGTGTGTTTCTCCAAAAGCCTAGAGAAGGATGATAGTTAAAAGAAAGATCTCGCTGTGTGTGCTTTATGAACACATTACTGTCGCTGTAGAAACCGTCCCTGGAATACCCTTTCCGGGCAGTTCCTGCTCTGTGAGTGGCGCATGGTGACCTCAGTGTCCACGGAGCGGGGAACGCGGGGGTGCAGGGAGGTGTGTCTGCCTGCTCAAAACTTGGCTTTCTTTGGGGTGTTTTTGTTATTTGGGGGGTTTGGGGTTTTGGTTTATTTTTGCTGATTTGCCATAAGACCCTTTTGAAGAGCTCAGCAGCCCACTTTACATTGGGGGGAATGGTTGCTCTCGAAGGGAGCGATGGTGAGTGAAGGATGGGCCTTGCAGGTACCCTAACACTGCACAGGTGAGTCTAGGTGTGACTGTCCCCAAGAGTAGAACCTGGGCATCCTCCCAGTCAACAAGGAGGACAGAGTTTCACAGCCTTGTAAATGGGTCTTCAGTCTACCACTTTGAGACACCAGAACCCAGGCGGGGGGTGATGCTCCCTCAGAGAGAGTGCTCGCCATTGGTGTGGTGACAGCCCAGCGGGGCAGCTGGGCGTGATCAGTGTCAAACCAGCACTGCACTCCTCGGAAGTCAGAGCTCACGCAGGGCATCTGGGCCTGGCTCCTCCCCCAGGGAAGGGCGGTCACATGGTAAGGAGAAGCCATCAGAGGGACTAGATGGGGAGATTTGGGCACGTGAAGAATGGAATGGGCTGTGACACTCAAGGAGGAAGCCAGCTTGCTAGGATAGCAGAGCGGACAAAGCAGGGAAGCCTGAGTAAACTCACAGGAGCAAAGTACTCTGCCGGGAGGTGAGCTGCTGGCTGTGGTGGAGGTGCTGAGGTCTGCCCACTGGTTACTACAGCAGGGTCTGGATGGCCGGGAAGGCCGGCGTCGGATGGCTTTTGCCAGGGCAGGGCCTCTTAGGATTCACTTCACTCAGACGTCAGAGCCCTGTTTAAACCTGAATTAGGCAGCGTGGCTTAGCAGTTGAGGTGTATGCCCTTGATCAAGGCAGCCTGGTTTTCAGGCTCTGGGTTCATACCTCAGGTTGCCTCCCTAAAGCGTGGCAGTAATGATACCTCACTCTGGGCTATTGGTAGAGTCCACCAGGTGGCAAGTGCAGAGCGGGGTGCCTGGCAGCTGCTAGTAAATACGCAGCTCACTCAGGTACAGGCCCTTTTAAACAAGAATTCAAACTAACCCTGTGTCCTTCCTCCCTGCCCAGCTTAGCCAGGACACTGAAGTCCTTGAACACTGTGCTCTCTGCCCTCCCAGCAGAGGCTTGTTAAGGAAATTCCCCCAGGGGCGCCTGGTGGCTCAGTCAGTTAAGCGTCTGCCTTCAGCTCAGGTCATGATCTCAGGGTCCTGGGATCGAGCCCCGCGTCGGGCTCCCTGCTCAGGGGGGAGTCTGCTTCTGCCTCTGGCCCTCCCCCCTGCTTGTGATCTCTCTCTCTGTCAAATAAGTAAATAATCTTAAAAAATAATAATAAATAAAAATAAATAAATACTTTAAAAAAAAAAAAAAAAGGAAAATTCCCCCAATTTCTGAAGTGTAGAGTTCTGGTCTCTGAGCCTGGTGTTAGGAAACCAGCCAGTACCGTTGTGTTCCTGGCCCCAGGTTTTGGCGTATGTCCCCAGGGGACAGGGAAGAGTATGAGTCTGGTGGAAGAGCACAGTCAGGGGAGGCAGATGGTGCCCCCCACCCCCGCCCTACCCCACCCCATCCTCCCTTCAGACTGCTGGTCACCTCTCCCCCAACAGGCCTACCGTTGCCACCACTTTTAAAGATTTATTTTAGAAGGAGCGAGGGGAGGGGCAGAGACGGGGAGAGAGAGAATCTCCAGCAGACTCTGTGCGAGCTCGGAGCCCGACACTGGGCTTGATCTAAAGACCCTGAGATCGTCACCTAAGCTGAAATCAAGAGTCAGACGCTCAACCGACTGAGCCGCCCAAGTGCCCGTCATCACATTTAAAGTCCCACTGGCTCAGGGGCGCCTGGCTGGCTCAGAATCAGTAAAACATGTGACTCTTGATTTCAGGGTCATGAGTTCAAGCACCATGTTGGGCATGGTGCCCACTTTTTAGAGATAATAAAGTAAAATAACACCGCACCACATCGGCTCTCCCGGCCTGCTTGGCCAGCTGTGCCCTCCCACTTTGTGTCGTGCTAAGAGTCAGCAGCATGGACAAATGTTTTTTGTCTCTGTATCTACCCTCCCTGCCCTTATTAGAATGCAAGCCCCAAGGGGAAGGGTGGTTTTTTTTTTTTTTTCCAGGTACTTAGTACAAAATAAGTATTCATTTAAAATAATGAAGATGGTGGTGATGATGATGAAGAAGGAGGAGAAGTAGTAGTAGTAAGTACTAATAGTAGTAGTCGTAGTAGTCGTCGTAGTATGGGCGAGAAATACTTGAAAGGCACGAGGCAGTTTCAGTGGCTTCAGTCAGAACTCTTACCGGGGTTCCCCTATAGCCCAAGGATGAGGCAGGCGCCACCATGGGAAGCTGTGTTTTGATTTGTGGTCCATCCTCTTCGGTCTCCAGCAGCCATCTGAGCTGAGCCCTTTCTGTTTTACAGACAAGGCTCAGAGGTGGGCTGGGAATGTGCTTTTCTCTTCACTGAGCTGTCCCAATAGCCGATGCCCATATTGTGTCATTCATTCGAGTCAGGCGCAAGACCATGCAGGTCCTCGGGCGGGTGCTGTGGGCGTCCAGGATTAGGTCCTGAATCGTATGACATTTGCCATCCGATGTGAAATTGGGGGTTAAAGCTCTTGGCTTAGAGCCTTAATCCATATCCCACACCACAGAGTCGCGCAATGTGGTGCTTAGGTTTCAGTGCATTAAGAGAACAGCCACATGAGGCTTGGCAGCGGTGTGTGAGCTGGAGGTCAGAGAGTCTTTGGGGTATTAACAGTAGCCCTCAGCTCCTGGTGCTTGGTCACAGGCACCAAGCCGGAGGTGAGGCCTGCTGAGCAGGAGTCCAGGCTTGCAAAGCTTGCGTGCCTCCTGCCTGAGATAGGGAGGCTGCTCCTTGGGGGTCACCTTGGGGCGAGACTAGAGCTCAGCTTGCTGAGATGACCCAGGTCTCTCCAGGAAGGCTGGGGACACTGGGGCTGCAGGAGGCACTTCGGCTGCTGTTGGCTTTGGTTTGATTGCTTTGTTGATTTATCTTGCTGTTTCTGTGGTGAGGCTGATTGGTTACAAATTCAGAGGTTCTCACGTCTTTTTCCAGCTCCCTAGATATTCATTGCAGTGGTTTGTGGCCGTGGTGAGATATCTTCTCACCAAGTGGGTTGAAAAATAGGTGCCTTCCTGGGGGGCGTCACTGAGAGCAGGGACAGCTGATCATCCTGCAGCCCTTCCCCCAGCCCATGCCTTTTGCAATTTCCTGCTCTCTACCTCCCACCCACTGAACCCACCTCTATGTGTTATTTTAAGCCAGAACTCTAGAACGCATCCCTCAAGCAGGAGGGGAATGTGCAGTTGCTCATCAGGAACTTGTCCAACTTCTGCTGGGCCCCTTCAGTGCCAGGGTGTGCACACTTACACACGCACACCCCGGGGGTCTGGCGGAGAGTCTGTCTGGTCCTGGATTTTCCTGATGCCCGGGCAGTTTCTTGCCCAGCCCTGGTGGCCTCGTACTCCTGGGAGCTTTCACTAGTCAGGGAGGGGCTCAAGTATTTGAAGATAAAAATTGTGTTTCCTTCCTGAGTTTTGCTTCCCTAAGTTATACTGCCCCAGTCCTTTTCAGGTGTTTCAGGACAAGAAGTGAAGATTTTTCCGTGGTGGTTTGTTCATCGACATGCATTTTTGGGGGTTAGAGTGGGACAGCTACTCTGGGAGGCCCTGTGCTGAGCTCTGGGGATCCAAAAAGAACTGCGGTAAAACCTAAGTCCGCTAAAAGCTCGCGCTCACAGGGAGAGGCGCACAGACATGGTCTGGAAATCTGGTACGGCCAGTGCTACACGAGAGAAGCCCAGTCGGAGTGGGGAGGGGGTAGAGGTTACAGGGGCAAGCCTGAAGCACCCCCAGTCTGCTCAGTGGAAGGGGACTTGGTGGTGTGTACAAAGGCAGGCATGGAAAGCTCATCCTACTTCAGACTCGGCATGTGTAGGGGCAGTGACAGGGCCATCGCCCTGCTGGACAGGCTCTGTCTTGTCACCATCCCAATAAAATATGTCTCAGACAATGCACCTCTGTTCTCTTAAGAGGACTTCGGTCCAGTACTTTCTCAGGAAGTGACGTGGCAGGCTTTGGGTAGAGTTCTGTTGCCAGACAAAAATAGACCCTGCTGCACTAAGGAAGCCAGGTCCCAGGGACTGGAGAGGAAGCATCGCGGCCAGTGTGGGGCACCCGGCATGCCAGCTTCTTCCGGAGTGAGCTCTGCACTGACTTGCCTCTCCCTCGCTCTCAAAAGGGAGCTGCCAGCAGGCGTGGGTAGGTGTGAATACATTCTCAAATCAGACATGTTTTGCATGGAAATAAGCTGGGAAATAGGAGCATATGCTGTCATGTTCATTAATATGGCACCCAAAACCCTTTGGTAGATGGTGCCCCTGAGAGCCATTCCCGATGTGACACCAGGAGCTGCTGTGTGCATCCCGGGGCGCTGCTCAGGCTGGTCCCTTCTCTGCCCATGTCCTCTGGCCAGCTGCTCGCTCTGCAGCACCCAGCTCATTTGTCACCTGCTGCCTCTAATCTTTGCAGTTCCCACTCTCTCAGCCCCAATGCCCCAGGCCGCTGGGTCCGCTCCCCACCTTCTCTGAACTCTGGAGAATCCTGTTGGGCCTGTCTTGCAGCTCATCAAACAGCAGCCCAGCCTGTCTGTAGTGGGTAGGGGTTCTGCTACCCAGAAAGGCGCTGCCATGTGTCTTCTTGTCTCAACATCACCAAATGCGCAGGGCACATTTTGTCGGGTTGCATTTCCTAGTATCACATCAATAAGTGGGACCAGAACACTGGAACTGGGCCGGAAAAGCCAGGTGCTGTTCTCCTGTGTTCTTCAGGGTCGGAGAATAGAGGAAAGCAGTAAGCACCTTGGCCCTCCTTTCTGGTCTCAGGGAAGAATGAGGAAGAGGAAGCACGACCTCTGGCCTTCCCTCTGCTCAGAGCATTTCCTCTCTAAGATAAGCACTATAGCTCTGATTTTCGCTGTAGCAGTGCAGATGGATCCTGTCAAGCACAAAGTCAGCGGTTTCAAGTGTGGTTAAATGTGTACCACCTTCATCATTTCTTCTTGAAAGTGTAATGCATTTGAAGTGCTTCTGAGTGTGTTGGGCAGTTGATGGGTCAAAAGTATTGACAAAACTAGACTTTTCACTTCAGTGAAAATTTAATAGATGTTGTCTTTTGTTGTTAAGTCGTATATTTCTGGAATAACCCCGGGGAATGTGTTAACACAAGCCACTTTTACCAGTAATGGGAGCAGCCTACTTGGGGTGGGGTGGGATGGGGCAAGACCCAAAGCCTGACCCTGTAGTCAGTGTTCTGAGAGAGAAGATTCATGGTGAAGCAGTATATGATGGCGGAGTGACGAAAGGATAAAGCCCAAGGACAATGACATGTGAGGACTGAGGTCCTTCCCAAAAGGAGGGCTAGGGCAGGTGTGGAGGTCTTCCCTGGAATTTGGGCGTAGGTGGACCTTGGGCTTCCAGTAGGCTGGACCAAATGTGGAAAACAGGAAACAGACCAAAAGTGGCAGATGAAGGCAGGCCTGCAGGTGTTGGTGCCTCCCCTGCGTGTCTCCGGTCTCCCATGTTGCCATTCTGAGTGCACGTTGGCATGGGGCGGGGGGCAAAGCCAAGCTATGTTTCTGGAGCTACTGGATTTAGTAACTAAATTCTTGGACAGATTGACCCGGAAGCCCTGCCAGACCAGCGAGCCTTGCAGTTGGGTCCGTGAGAGGCAGAGCGGCACCCCGGCCCCAGCCCCCCTCACCGCAGCAGGAGTGGTGCCAGCCAGGACACCTGTGTGCTCCAGGGGTGTGCCCTGCACGTGTGCAGGTGTTCCGTTTGCTGGCCTTAGCTGGCCCCGGCCTCACAGCCCAAGACGGCTCCTGGAGCGTGCTTATCCCCGTGGCTACAGCTGCATGCCAGGCCCAAACCAGGGTTTTGTTAGGAACGCAGAAGGGGAGCATGGCTGCTAGGAGACAAGCAGCTGGCTCCACACAGATTCATCAGAAATGGGAGGAGCTAGGAGTACTTTTAGCTTTCCTGGGTCTTGAAGTTAATTATTTAAGTTGAGCCTTAAATTTTGACAAGCCCCCAACTCTGAGAAGGGTGTGAAAGTCCTACTTCTGAAACCAAGAACATCATCTTTGCTTCTCTGAAAGACTTCAGTAAAGCAGAACGAGTTCTACAAACACAGGTTTGGGGAGAAAGGGACAAAGAGTCCAGACTCTGCATGGATCCCTGCAGAAAGTCTGTAGCCACACATAGGAACCAAGATTTGTGTTGTCCCAACTCACATGTAAAATTCCTAGTTCTCCAAACTGACACGCTGCCCCTGCTCCATGGAAAGATGGACTCTTGCCAATCAAACGTTGCTCCCCTTTGTTACCTGTGGAAAAGGGAACTCAGAATCTGCGTTGCGTGCAGGATGCAGCCCCAGGGTGCTTTAGGAGGCTTTGGTGTGGGCACCAGGCAGCTCCAAATAGAAGTGCAGAATGAGGCGCCTTCCAGGCAGCTGCCGCCTCTGCAGCCAGCGTTCCGAGCAGCAGGAGCTGCACACTGGAGGTCTAGGGTGTTCTGAAAAGTCAAAGAGCAGCAAAAAGAGCCCAGGACTTGGAACGGGTGGTCTCAAACTGGTGACCCCAGTCCTCCCGCACCTCTTGAGTCTCTGTTTCCACCCCCAGGGGCGGTGATCGGTTTGTGCAAATGAGGGGCGGTGGCAGTGAAGTCCTGCCTTAGTGGTCTCCCACGAACTGTGACACATGAGAGCATCTTTTTAAACACCACTTAAAAAAAGCATTTGTTTCAACTTATATAATTATGTAATACATGTTCGCTGTAGAAAATCTGGGAAACAAAAGTATAAGAAGGAAATCACCTGTTACCCCACCACCCACAGTTAACTACTGTTCAGGATTTTTCCATACATGCTCCGGAATCCAGAGTACAAGCTGTTTTATAACCTGCTTTTACACTTCAGGTTTTTTAAGCATGCCTCCGTCTCGCCGAGTTCTTCACGCTGTTGGGATGCCCACATGGTGCCTTATGGAGGGAGGTGGCCTGGAGTTTTAACCAGCCCTTTATTGTTGGCAGTCTTGACCAGCTCTTCCCCATTCTGAGTAATTGTACCTCTTAATTATTTCTGTAGGGCAGTGGTTCTCAAAGAGGCAGTTGGAGCATGGGCGGGGGGGCGCCTGGCTGGCTCAGTTGGTAGAGCGTGTGATTCTTGATCTTGCGGTCGTGAGTTTGAGCCCCACATTGGGTGCAGAGCTTACTTTTAAAAAATTAATTCCTATTCAAGGAGGCAAGAGGAGATTTTGGCCCTCAGAGGACAGTTGGCCATGTCTGCAGATATTTTCCATGGTCACAAGGTGGGGTGGGTAACAGGGCTGGCATCTAGAGGTTGGAGGCTGGGATGCAGTCCCCAGGGAAGCCCCCACCACCCAAGTCACCTGCCCGGTGTGAGTAGGTACAGGTGAGAAGCCCTGCCGTAGGGGCGTGTCCTAGCGGGGCCCTGGCCGGGGTGCAGGAGTAGATGCTCTTAGTGCTGCTGACTGGTGGAGTCCATCCAAGATGGGGAATGAAGAAAAGCGTGTTCCCTCCGTATTGTGGTGTGATGGGAGGTGGGGGGGGGGAGTGGGAGGGCTGAGGTGGGCCTGGCCAGCAGGTGGCAGCAGAGACTGTCCACAGAACTGCGGAGCGGGAGGACAAGCCCTGCTAGGGGCTGGCTTACCCTGTCCACCTCTACTCCCCAAGCCCTGGCCCATCCCCCCACAGTGAGATCAGTCGGGGACAGTGACAGCTCTGGAGTGCCTGGGAAACAGAGACCAAGGAGCCCCCACCCTGAGCAGCCCCTACCCCCACTCCTGCCCAGGGCCTCTGTGAGGAACTGAAGGGCTAGGCCCAGTTGGTCTGCCCGAGGCTAGGAGGAAGGGAAGCTGAGGGGAGAGATTTAGGAGACTGTAGGTGCTGGAAGGGGCAGGAGGGTGGCAGAAACCCTCACCAGAGGAGAAACTGGACTGGGGCGGGCAGGATGGGGAGGCATTTTCTTTTTGGGCTCCTGCCCACCCTCCAACCGCCTCCCCACCCCCCCCAACCCGGCATCCACACCTCCCCCACACTGCAGGATGGGGCTGAGCAGAGTGCCAGGCTCCACCCCCCAGGCCCAAATGTCCCTAGATGCTCAGGGTGGAGCTCCTCCCTGTCCCTCCCACTGGCCCATCCCAGGCCTGCAAGGAAGCCAAGTAGACAGGATGGCAAGGGAGGAGTTCATGGAATGGGACTGGATGGGCACAGCAGGGTGACTGCCTCCTGACTACTGTCCCTTCTTACAGAAAGGGTTGACCTAGGATTGAGGCCTCCATAGCCTGGCTTCTGGGCACCAGAGCTGCCAAGGGAAGGGGACACACTACTCGGGAGACTCATGGCAGGCTGAAACCCTAGTTTATTTCAGCATCAGCAACATCTTAGCCATCACAAAAATAAACTCTACCAAGGGCGACAGAAGTCTCTACAGCGAGGCTAAGGGCTCAGCCGCCAAGTGGCGAACATCAGGGGTGCATGGCGGGCACTGCCCGGGCAATAAGTTAGGAAGCAGCGGGGCTGGTGGTGGTGGCAGGTGCAGGCTGGGGCCTCACTTCTGGGCAGGCACCAGGTCATCAATGGCCTGGCCTTGCTCCAGCCGCTTCTCCATCTCAATGAGCAGCTTCACACCATCCACCACCATCTGTACCAGCTCCACCTCCGAGAAGCCCAGGCGGTCTGCGTTGGAGACGTCGAAGACACCACCCACAGCAGCTGTGTCCACACCACCTGGGGAGACAACCAGGTCAGCGGGACTGGGGTGGGGGGCTGCCCCAGAGAGAAGACTGCCTACAACCCCTGCCCCACTCACCTGTGCCTCGTTTCTGAAGCCGCAGCCGCTTGAGCACCTCCGGGAACTTCTCATGCTTGCCCAGGTGGGGCAGCTTGATGTGCACACCAGCCCGCAGGCCTGTGCCCAGATTGGACGGGCAGGTGAGGATGTAACCCAGGTGAGGGTTCCACATGAATTCGTAATTCTTAGACTTGAAAAGTGTTTCAATCTGGAGGTAGAAAAGGTGGGAGAGGTGAGGCCTGGCTGAGAGCCTCCCCCCACCCCCACCCCAAGGGACCCCAGCACCAAATGCCACTTGTGCCAGCCCAGCTTGGAGGTGATCAGGCCTGACCTGGGTGAGGCCATTGCAGAAGCGAGTGAACACCTCCTTCATGTTGCCCCCTTTCTGCATGGAGATGACCCGCAGGTGGTCTTCCTCGTTGATCCACACCAGGAAGGTCTTATTGTCATTGTGCCTGGGGGAGGGGCACAGTCAAGCCTCCTCCTCGAACTATGGTCTCAGGACACATCAGAAAAAAGCTCTGGGGGGTTCCCAAACCCCAGGAACTTTCCAGGTCCCTGAGGTGCTCAATCCAGCTGTACCCAGAAGCTGGAGCTGCGGCCAGGACCCCAGCCCATCCACACTCGGGGTAGGCAGGGAGGCCAGGACACCTCAGGGTACAAAAAGACCCGAGCTGTGCCCCATCCTGCCAGTCATGTGCTGTGCGGCTGAGGTGTGGGGGAGGGGGCGAGGGCCCCACCTAGGAGGTAAGGGGCAGGGGGAAGCGCTGTATCTGGGCGCTGAAGCCGCCCTACGCAGACGGTGGACGCAGGAGGCTATAAGCCTCCCCCCACCCCCAACCCCCACTCCAAAGTGTCTGCGTCACGCAGCACCTGGCAGAGTCCCCGCAGGGAAGGGGACGAGAAAGAAAACAAGAAGCTCCAGCTCCCAAGAGGAGGGTGGAGGAGAGAAGCCAACGACACCCGTCGCCCACTTCTAAGATCTCAGGAGGCCTGGGCCTCCACCCGCTGAGTCCCTTTCACGTACCTGCACGGTCAAGGTCACCTGCGAGGAGGCCCTGGAGGAACCAAACCTATCCGCGGAACGCGGCCCCTCCCTCTTCCTCCGCGGCGGCGGCGGCGGCGGCGGCGGCGGCGGCGGCGGCGGCGGCGGCGTGGGGGAGGGCCAAAGGGAGGGGGAAGGGGGACCCGCGGGAGGGGAGGGGAGGGGGGCACGCACCAGATGCCGCGGGCGTCCGGCCAGTCACGGGCCATGCCCGAGGCCAGCAGCAAGGGCGACACGGGCTTATCGAAGAGGAAGTGGTCGTCGATGAGCTGCTGCTGCTCGGCCTCCGTCATGCTCTTGAGAGCGTAGTAGCGGCCGGCCAGGTCGCCGTCCAGGCTCGACAGAGCTGCAGAGGGGCACGCTCAGGGGGATACACAGGAGCCCCTGCCCCCACGCCCGCCCAGCTTTGTCGGAGCGCGGTCCAGGCGGCGGTCCGGGACAGCGACCCCAGCCGAGCCGGCCCTCGCTGGGCCCCAGGCCGCTGTAGGCACGGGGCTGGGCCTCCGTCCGTCCCCTCCCCGGGAAACCGGACACGGCGCGCAGATAAGAGCATGGCAGCGGCGGCTCGGGTGACGGGGGTGACGGATAAACAACAAGCCGGACGGGGACGGGAGGAGGGGCGAGGGAGGGGCAACCGGCCGGCCCGACCCCTACCTTCCACCGCGAGCTTCTCGATGGCGCGGCGCTCCCCACGGCTGCAGTGCGGGGGGAGGCAAAAGCCGCGGATGCTGCGACCCGTGCGCACCCGCGAGCTCAGCACGTAGTTGGGATCCAGATCGTCGCCGCCCTGGGGGCGGAGCGGGGGTGAGCGCCGGGAGACCCCTCCCCAGCCCGCCCCGCCACCCGGGGCCGCCCCGCACCTGCAAGTTGTCTGGGTTGAGGTCGGTCTTGTGCTCGTCGCTGGGCTTGTAGCCGCCGTGCCGGTCCTCGATGATGGGGTCAAAGAGCTCCTTGAACACGTCATACGACTCCTCGTCGCCTGCCACGCAGCCCACGGTCATGATGTAGGGGTGGCCTGAGGGGACGCGGAATGGGGGCAGTGACGTCACTGGCACGCCTAAGCGAGCCCCTCAGGACTCTGCGGCTCCGCCCGGGAAGGGGGACGCCGGAACCCTGGCCTGAGCGGGGTTCTGGGGGAGGCGCTGGACCCTAGCCCCAGGGGATGTCTTGCGGATCAGGAACCCGCACCCAGACCCCAGGACCAGGGTGCGCGTACCGGGGTTGTCCACGCCGGTCTGGATGACGTCGTCCAGCGTGAAGCCGCTTGGCGTGCTCTTGGCGCGCAGCTCCGCGTACAGCTCGGGGGTCAGCACCTTGGCCATGTGGTTGTTGTGGCCGCTGAGGTCGGGGAACTCGTCCTCGGCCGGGAAGCGCAGCTTCAACGTGTTGTGGCTGTTGGAGAAGGGCATGGCGGCGGCGGGCGGCAGGCTGCGGGGAGATTCGGGGGTCAGGGAAGACCCGGCTCACCGGGCCCCCCAGGGACGTGCAGGCCACCCAGGGCCTCGCTGCCCCGGCTCCTGGTCACCCTGGGACGCGGCCAAGGTCAGCGGGGTCCGCAGCGCGCGCGGGGCGCTCCCGCACCGCCCAGGACCCCAGGCCCAGCCGGCGCGCGCTCCAGGCGGCGGACCCCGGCGTGCGTGACTCTGCGGCCCACAAGCCCCTTCGTGCGCAGCGCCCCCGCCCCAGCGCCGAGGCGGCCGCTGCCGGCCCTCCGGCCCACTCACCGGGTGGCCGGGCGGGGCAGGGGCACTCGGTCCGTCGGCAGCTCCGGGCGCGGCGCAGGCAAACAGCGGCGGCTCCGCGCTCCCGCGGCTCTTAAGGGGCGCGACGCGGGCCTCCCATTGGCCAGTATTTATAGCCCATTCATTCCATTGGCCCGCGCTGCGGGGTGGTGCCGCCGCTTTGTCCGCCACCCGCAGCCCCTGACAAACCCCCCCCCCCCCCCCCCCCCCCCCCCCCCCCCCCCCCCCCCCCGGGCGCCCACCTCTGCTGTCCCCTCGCCGGGACCCCGCGCAGCCCGCCTACCCCGCCCGGCGCCTGCCCAGGACCCCGCAGCCGAACCCTCAGGCCCTTGGACGTCCTCGAAGTTCCCTCCCACGCTGCTTCTGGGCGGGAAACTGAGGCAGGAGAGCCGCTGGGCACTTGAAGACTCTCAGGCTCATCTGCAGCCGGGCTCTGGCCTTCCCTGGTCCCGCCGGTCCCCGCGGCGGTCGCGACGAGGGTCCAGGCGTGAACGTCCCGGGCTCCCGCAGCAGGTACTAACCCCTCCCCAACCCCACCCCTGCCTGGTCCGAGCTGGCCAGGAGCCGCTGACCTTCCTCAAGGTGCCCGCAGGCATCTCCCGAGCGATCTTGGTGCAGAGCGAAGGCGCGCGGGAGGCGCAGTCTGGCTACGGTCCAGCAGGGCGGCACCCGCGGTGCTTTGACCTTGGGCAAGTCCCCCGACTCTGGGGGACCCGAGCCAGAGACCCCAGGGCCCAGACCTTCCTGGTAGATGAGAGAACAATGTGGCCCTGGGAGACCGCTGGGGAGTGCACAGTCTCAGAGTCTCCAGACCCCAGCCTTATACCCTTTCCACCCGGGACAGGTTCATCTCACCACCCCACCCCCAAAGGCAGTCCCCAGAGACTTTCAGTAAAGATGGGAAGAAACACTAACAAACAATAAGCATGTGTGAGATTTAAAAAACAAAACAAAACAAAAAAAACCCACCTCACTAAAAATCAGAATCATCCAAATTAAAACAACAAGGACTATACCTTCCTTCCACTGCCCCCAGTACACCCAGATGGCAAAAATGTGAAATATTGACACCAGCCAGTGTTGGCTACGGGTTGGAATGTGGAGAAACGCATTCACACACTGCCTGAAACTGCGAACTGCTACATCCTTTTTGGAAAGTAATTTGGCAGTATCTATTAAAATTAAAAATGCTTGTACTCCATGACCCAGCAATCCACCTTCTAGGAATCCAGCCTGTACAAAGGACAGTCTCATTTCTCTTTGCAGATAGAGATGTGTGGTGGGAAAAACATACAAACGAACCTGGATAGAACTCGATGCCCATCACTTGGGGATTGGCCAGGGGTAGGGAGGCATGTCCCCAGCGTGAAGTATTACACAGCTATTTTAAAAAAGGAGTTAGACCCCTAGTCACTGAGCCACCAGCAAGGACTCAGCAGCCTCCCCCTTACCCCCCTCACCTCTTGAAGATCCACCTGCCTTCTCCCACGAGGCCTTCCGCAGGCCATTTCCACCAAGGAAAGGGAGATCCTATCCTATGTCTGCTATCCAGAACCTCCACGCTTCTGAACCCCTTGCTAATGCAAATAAGAGTGATGATCTGCTTCCTGCTGGCACTGAGGATCATATCCATATAAGAATTCAACAGAGAAATGGCAGGAAAACCCTTACTACTTCCAAGTCACTGATGATTACAATAAAAAGAAACTAATGAAGGTGTTTAAGAGGAAACTTGCCTACAAAAGTTATGTAATGAGCATCCAGAATATGGAGAAGTAATTCAGCTGCAGGGTGACCAGTGCAAGAACATACACCAGGGACGCCTGGGTGGCTCAGTCGGTTAAGGTCATGATCCCAGGGTCCTGGGATCGAGTCCCACATCGGGCTCCTTGCTCAGCAGGGAACCTGCTTCTCCCTCTCTCTCCCTCTGCTTGTGCTCTCTCTGTCAAATAAATAAAATCTTTAAAAAAAAAAAGAACATACACCAGTTCCTCATAGAGACTGGACTGACTAAGGAGAACTAGCTGAATTTGCATGGTTGTTGTTGTTGTTGTTAATCGTTTTTTAAGTAATCTCAGCCTGAAATGTGGGAGTCAAACTCACAACCCCGAGATCAAGAGTCTCATGCTCCACTGATGGAGCCAGCCAGGCGCCCAGTTTCATGGGTTTTAAGTGCTTTTGATTCACTGAAGCTTAAGTGAGGATTTCCTTGCAATGAGTAGAATTTCCCTTCTGTTCCCTGTCATAAGTTTAAAAACCTCACGGCTTACCTAATGTAACCATGGAGGTCTGCTTTTAGCTTGGAGTAGTGTTAATTCCTTCATGCAGTCAGATGAAGAGAAAGGGGCACCTGAGTGGCTCCGTCGGTTAAGCCTCTGACTCTTGATTTCAGCTCAGGTCATGATCTGAGGGTCTTGTGATCAAGCACCAAGACGAGACAGGCTCCGTGCACACAGCATGGAGTCTGCTTGAGATTTTCTCTCCCTCTCCCTCTGCCCTTCCCCCACTCACGCTGTCTCTCTAAATAAATAAATTAAATCTTTATTTTTTTAAATTTATTTATTTAAGAGAGAGAACGAATGGTGGGGAGGGGGGGCAGAGGGAGAGAGAGAGAAGCAGACTCCCCACTGAGCAGGAAGCCTAATGTGGGGCTCGATCTCAGGACTCTGAGATCATAACCTGAGCTGAAGGCAGACACTTAACCAACTGAGCCACTCAGGCGCCCCAGTAAATAAAATCTTAAATAAAAAAAAAAAAAGAAAAGAAAAGAGAAGAAAAAAGAAGTGAATTGGAGCTTGTGTGTCAATGTCCACCATACATTGTTCTGTGAATAAAGCAAGAAAGAAGAAGCCCTTAGCTCTGTGTATGTTTCACAGAATCCCTCCAGGAATGCACAGTGAGCACTGCAGGCAGCAAGGTGAACATCACGCTGCTGCTGGAAGGCTGGCCATGAGCAAGCAGCCACAGGAACCAGAAGGAAATACTGTCAGGATCTGGGAGAAGATGGGTGCCGCTGGGGTGGGGGCAGGGCAGAGGCAGCGCGAGGAATTCCAGTGTCTTTGGTGCCTCTGGGGAATGGGCACTGGAGCAAAGACCCAAAGGAGGAGCAAGTCCCTTCACCTCTGCCTTCATGCACATCAAAGGGTGCGGAGTCTCGATAGGCAGTCCCTGTGCTTACCACACATGAGACTCCTGCCTCTTCTCTCGCTCACCTGAGCATGCTTTGACCTGTTCTCAGTTGGCATTTTCTTAGGCACATAAAACAAACCAAAGCAAAAAGGCAAATGGCCCTGGGCTGCCCAGATAGCAGGTGTCCCTTAAGCCTGGAATTTCTGCACACTGTGCTCCCTGCAGCCCCTTCCTCCAATTTTAGAAATAATCCACAGTTGCCCTCTTCACCTCCCCACCTCCAAAAGCCTGATGGGCTCAAGTTTCTGTTTCTGGAAATCTGGAGGCCAACTTGGCTTTCAGACATGGGGAGAGGGGCACTCAGGGCTTCCCCTTTGTCTTCAGCCTCTGCAGCTTCTCAGAAGAACCCCCTCCACCCTCAGGCCACTAAGGGCCTGACCTGCTGGGTGGAAGGAGGGTAGGTCCTGCTCCCCTCTCCTTCCTCAAGCATAGCCCACACTGGAGAGGGGAGGTCCTTGCTAAAGGTCAGGCCTGGGTGATACTCCTGCCGGAGGCTCCAGCAATCCTCAGCATTCTGACATGGGTGTTTTATCCATTTTGCAGAGAAGCAAAGGATGATCAGAAGGTGGGTGACAGAAGAGACAGGTCAGAGGTCCAGCAAACCCTCAGTGGTCCGGGAGTGCTTGGCCGTGGGCGAACTTAACCTGGAGCCCATCTTGGGGACCCCTGGGGCAGGCCAAGCCTAGGCTGGACTAGATTGACAGCATGGATGGTCAACAGCATTGTGATGGGGGAAGGGGAGGAGATCTTCAAGGCCTTTAGACCCAAATGTCCGGGCGGCCCCCTACCAGGCAGGGACTGCTTGGGAGCCTGGGTGATCCCAGAGCAGAGGAGCAAGGGGTGGGGAGGCCTGGATGGTGCCAGCCTCCACCACAGTTAGAATAACATTGCCCCAGTGACCTAGCCTTTGCCTGTGGACCCTCCATTTCCCCCAGGGCCCAATGAGCCGGTTTGGCAGCGTCTGGGCAAGAAGCTGGGTGACATCACCCAACCAGTTTACGGTCCAGGTTCCTCAGAAAGCACACCTGGTTGCACATTAACCAGCTGGCCCTGGAGGGGGAGGGGAGCTTCAGTGGAGTCCCCAGCTTTTCATCCATCGAACTGAGCCTGCCCAGTGGGGCTGCAGCTTTGGGCTTGCAGAGGTAGGCCAGGTGGGACGGCCAAGCAGGGGACCAGAGGTCATTCCCAGAGTCTGTCCTTAGAAGGCAGTCAGGGTATGCGGTGCCTGGTTGGCTCAGTGGATAGAGCATGCAACTCTTGATCTTGGGGTTATGAGTTTGAGCTGCACGTTGTGTGTAGAGATTATTTAAAAATAAAATCTTTTTGGGCGCCTGTGTGGTTCAGTTGGTTGGGCGACTGCCTTCGGCTCAGGTCATGATCCTGGAGTCCCTGGATCGAGTCCCGCATCGGGCTCCCTGCTCGGCGGGGAGTCTGCTTCTCCCTCTGACCCTCCCCCGTCTCATGTGCTCTCTCTCATTCTCTCTCTCTCAAATAAATAAATAAAATCTTAAAAATAAATAAAAATAAAAATAAAAATAAAATCTTTTTTTTTTTTTTAAGATTTTATTTATTTATTTGAGCCAGAGAGAATGAGACAGAGAGAGAGAGCACATGAGAGGGGGGAGGGTCAGAGGGAGAAGCAGGCTCCCCGCCGAGCAGGGAGCCCGAGGCGGGACTCGGTCCCAGGACTCCAGGATCATGACCCCAGCTGAAGACAGTCGCCCAACCGACTGAGCCACCCAGGCGCCCCATGATTTTATTTATTTAAGAGAGAGCATGAGTGGGGGGAGGGTCAGAGGGAGAAGCAGACTCCCCGCCGAGCAGGGAGCCCGAGGCGGGACTCGGTCCCGGGACTCCGGGATCACGACCCGAGCCGAAGGCAGTCGCCCAACCGACTGAGCCACCCAGGC